>NW_022204481.1:0-55629 GCF_007655135.1 Punica granatum | reverse complement strand
CTTCTTTAGGACCCACTCTCTTCCTCTGCCCCTTTTATTCAGCTCCCGCTTCTTCCTAGGTCGGTGCCTATCTGAGATACTAACCTGCACAAAGCGCGAAATCCAAAAGGAGAGCATGAATGCATGTTTGAGGAAAAAAATATGAGAATGGTAGTAGAAGCAGAATCCCTATATGATAACTCGTCAAAAGAATCCCTATTTGACAGGGGAAGAATTCAGCTATTAGGTCTCATGAAATCAACTCACCGTTCGATTCTCATCATCGCCACTACTCTCATCGGATGAACTCTCTCCATCGTCCCCCTTCCCTTTGGGACGGCTGTGCTTATAGATGGGGGTCCACAAGTGAGCACGAGGTACTCTTTCCGGCTCTTGCTACTGCATTAATCAATAATTTTGAGGTCAGTTCCCCTCATTCATCTGTATATACATACATATAAAATTATGCAATATGTTGTCAGCATCAACACCTAATCCACATGAATCTCAAGATGTTGAGAGATGCGCAAACTTAGTCAATGACTCAAGTTGATCATATTGGACACTCCGGGGACAGCATCGAAACCAGAATATGAAGCAAGAGATTATATTAGCACCTATGTGGGTAGTCAACCACGACACCACCAGCAAACCCAGCACGCATTGCAGAACTGAGAATCAACTCCCGTTGGGCTATACTTTCGGGATAGACTTGGAAAACTGCTCTTGCTCTCTTGCCAAGCATCGATATAAGGATCCAAAAAAAGCCCTGTTAAGAAGTCAATAGTGACATCAAAGACGCACCATGAGAGGTGTAATTAAGAGCTTGTAATGTGAGAAGGGCAACAAGTAACATGACACAAGTTAGCAAACCCTTATTGCACGTACTTCAATCTTAATCGTGGCTCGTGACTGGACTTATCAGCATTGCATAACCACTGCAATAGTAAATTAAGAAATTCACAGAGTCAATGAGTTGAAAAGGGTAAGCCCACTAATATCTTTCCTCAGTCTGATGCCATACCAACAGTTGAAAACAGAGGGCACAGTTTTAACAACGATAGACCTACCAATCATCAGAAACAGAGAACTCATGATAATCCTAATAATGTAGTTCCAGCAATCTCCCAATAATTCACTAAAGTGATATATTCGATAGCTAAGACCAAAGTGCCACAGCAGGAACTTATTACTGCCAGGAAGAAGTTGTACCTGAACAGCAGAGATGCTGATGGCTCCATCTATAACTCCAGGACGTAATCCTAGGCCCTAATTCAAAAATATAAGCATCAAGGAAAGAATAGGCCAAGTTACTGTAGCAATGCCATACAAATAAAGCAAATGTAATCAGAATCTTACAGTCTAAATTAGACAGCTTAGAGTAAGCCACAAGGCAAATACAGGTATAACGAACATTATTTCAAAATTATGGCAAGTAACTGAAGCCAATAAACCCCTCATAAAGGTCGAAAAATGGATCACTTGCAAGAGAAACAAGAATAAGTACCAAAGAGTTAAACTAGGATTGGTACCTGACCCATGTCACCAAGTAAAAGATCACCCTCTGCCTCCCTCTCCAATGCGATGTCTAATATTGGGGGGGAACAATGCAACAGCATATAAAGGCCAGAAAGCAGGAAAACATATACAACCGATATCAGGAAATCGAATATCAACTTACTAAGCATCGACTGAGAAATATCTAAACCGACCCAGACATGACCATTCTCAGAGAGTGTCTCCCCACTCAACCCAGACCCACAACCTATGAAAAACCAAAGTAGCCATTGTTGAAAATAAATTCATCATCATGATTAAATAGGCCAAATTCACAAAACCAAATATTGCAGCTCAGAAAGAAGAAACCGAGGATACCAATATCGAGGAGCAATCTCGGGATTCCATCATCAGGCAAAGCAAGAAGCTCCAGCGCCCTCTCGGAAAGCCTAGCCTGTAGATCCACAAACCACCATAGAAACTCAAACCATAGAAGCACCAAAGTTCACAAAGACCGAATTAATCAAACTCATGGAAAATTCGCAACAAAAGGAAAGGGGGAAAAAAGGGATTTTTGTAACTTCCGGCGAACCTGAATGTCGATGATGCGGGAGGAGGACGTGTACTTGCGGGCCTCGGTATCGTCATAGAATATCTCCGGCGGCGCTTGTAGCTCTGGTCGAGACGCCATAACAGCACACCTCCTGAAGCAGAGCACACGAAATCGATTATCGACGCTAACAAGAGCTCATGATACAAAAACCTCTCATCATTTCACAAGAGAAGAGTGGCAGCAAACAAAAAGAAAAGGAATTTCGACGTGCTTGACAAATAGTAGTTAACCTAATGAAGCAAGCAAGACGGAATCGCGGTGGTGGGGAAAGGGGAGCGTGAGAAGCTCGGAGCTGAACTCAGACACGTCTGAGGATAGCGGCGGAGAGAAGCGGCGGCGGAGGGTGGCGGCGGGAAGAGTGACCGGGCAGGGGAGAGACAGAGAAGATTATGGTTCCGTTTTTCCGTTAGTATTGGCGCTAGCTAGCTAGGGCAGAAGATGAAGAAACCTGAACCAGCCGAGCCGAACCGGGAGAACCGAAAACTCGGACCAACATATTACAGACCGAAAACCGAAAAAACCGGACTTGGTTCTCGTTTTCGTTGAAAAAAAAGAACAAAATTGAACTTTTATATTCCGTTTAGTTTTACAATTGCGTTTTTAAAATTTTAATTATAACTTTAATTCTATTCACTATATAATAAAATGAATAACATAATTATTACATTTTCATTTTTTTTAATTTTTTAACAATTCAATTCAATTTTTAATATTAAATTCTTTCAACTATTCATTACTTTTTTTACAATTTAACAATACAATCATTACTTTTTTTTCAACTATTTATTACTTTTTCACACTTTTTTCTTATAATTCAACACAATCATTACAACCCAGTTAAAATCAAAATTCAACTCTATTTAACTCTAAAATCAAATACACCATTAAAATTTGATTACAAACCAAAGTGTATAGAATCAAAAACCATATCGAGCAAAATTCTTCGAAGCGGAATAGCGGACACTCCTGGTTACCCCAAGGAAAGCCCGAACAAGTGGGAAGGGGTGCTCCTCTTTTGGTCCGGATACTAGCCTAAACCGAAAATTGGAAGTTTGGTTTGTAGATAATTTTAAACTGAGACCGGCTTCATGGGAAAACCAGCTCCACAGATTTTCTTTTTTTTTTTTTCCGGTTTCCTCGGCAATTTTATTGATTATCCAAAAATAATAATCTATTCAATTATCAATAACGATAAGCTTATCAATAAAAAAAAAAGTGAGGAAATTATCGGATATTATGTTAATTGTTTTCCAGTTTTTAGAGGAAAAGATACTACTCTTGTTGAAATAATGTGGTATATTGTTACGAAAATTACATTTTCTTTTAGATTTCGAGAAAAAAAAAAGAAGTAAATATTTGGGTTGTCTAAAACATTTGCATGGCCAATGAATTTTTCAAGTAGGATTTAAAATTGTCTATAACACGGCCGTTGCACTTTCCCGTAGATTGATTAACTGGTAAAAGTAAGAACATTGACGACAACATTCGTTAGAAGCAAAGATCATAATCCTAACGCATTCTTTTACGACTCCGCAGCGCCAACGGAAACATACCCTGTGCTAAGACGAATCCATTCGCCTTAGCACAAAACTCGGACAAGAGAATGGCTCAATATCAGCTATCCCTTTCGCACTTGTTCGACAAAAGAGTACAACTCAAGCACAAAATTATCATCGATATTACACCGAGTTCCCCATAATTCTACACGACAAACAGATATAGATCCCAAATACAACATGATCCTGTAACCAGTTAACCCAAAAACTTGCAAATGCATTGCGAACAAAGTGAGAATCCAACTGCTCTAATCGAAAAGAGAGAATCCCATGTCGTCGTCGCTCTCTTCCTTCTCTTCCTTCTTCTCCTCTGCAGGAGCAGCTTCGGCTGCCGCCGGGGCGCCGCCACCTGAGGCTGCAGCAGCAGCACCGCCTCCAATGAAGCCGCCGCCACCACCACCGCCAATGATCACCTGAAACCCGGAGCAGTCTATTCAGCCACGATAGCACTCGGACAGATCACAAAATCATCGAACCAGCATGACAAAACGCGAGACCAAAAATACACAATCAATAAATTACAATGGCATACTCCCGAGTTAACCGACTTTCGATCCGCCTATAGTCTTTACAGTGCACAATCATATTTGAAGTCTGTAACATGAATCCCTCGAAGTGACATCAGAGAGCATATCACTGGCTCTACTCTCATCAATTCCAGCATTATCAATTCAAAGGTCAAACAGGGACAGCAAGTTGATCTGGTAATCAATAGCTTGCATAAGGCTAGGTTTAGCGTGATCATCCAACATCCCAAACTAGAAGCTACAGGTCATGATGCTACTAATCAAATGCCTGAGAATCGGCACAGATCGGCATAGAAGAACTAAAGATGATGGAAGCCAGGGCTACAGACCTGGAAGACAGCTGAGGAGGGAGTGACCATGGAGAAGGAGGACTGGACGCCGCCGGAGGAGTCAGCGGAGAGAGCAGTCTGGACGAGCTCCCTCTGGAGCTCGAAGGTGGAGGCGGCGCAAGCCTCGAGGTCGCCGTTGACCTGCTTGGCGCTCCACTCGTCGCCGGAGCTCCTGCAAACGAATGTGAAGACTCCCATTCTTCTGTTCTGTCTCAACCCTCGTTCGTCTTCTCTCCGTCGATCTCTCTCCACCGAAAAAGGCCGCGTTTCCAATGCAGAAATGGCGGCTTTATACGAGCAGAGCACAGAACAGCAGAGAGAGTCTCTGCAAAACCCTAGCTGTTCCTTTATTTACTTATGCACCCCCGCATAATTAATGTAATTACAATTGTGCCCCTGACGGCCACACGACTGAGATTCACCGCGTTGGCCCATCATTTATTTATTTTTATTTTTTTCTTTTGCTGAATATGGCCCATTAATTATTCATTCATCTATTTATCTATTCGTTCATCTATTACGTTAATTTAGTGTGATTAGTGCTTGAACATTATATCATCGACTTATAAAGAGTCTTTTGGATTACAACGATCTGCAATCTTACGAACATTGAAAATTACTCTGTTACGGAACCGATGGGGATCGCCAAAAAACGACTTTTAAAAATTCTCATGCAACAATAGTATGCATAACAATCTCATATTCCCGTGAATTACATCGGAACGAGCTCTCCTAGCAAAACTGGAAGGCCGTAAAAGGCCCTAACGCGAAGCCTAACAAAATCAATCCTCCTGCTATCATCTTACAGGCGATGTGATACTTGAGGGTGCAACTCTGGGATCTCGATAATTTATGACCAAAAGTTCTTGAGTGTCTTCTTGCCATCTCCATATTAAAATGGTTGGTTTCATCCTGTGTTTCTGCGCCTGAATCTTACCGATGAGGGGGGTTACCGGTTGAGTTCTCTCGTTTAAGAGAAAACAAACACGCCCTTCTCCGATGTCACCATCCTCTTCGAGGCCAAGGAACCAACAATTCTCTCCAGCTGAATGAAATCAACAATGGAAGAGCAATGAAGCCAATATTTATGAGAATTTCCAGGAGATGAACCAGGACGCAATAACAAGGAATATAAAAGAAATAAACAAGATTTCTTTAAAATGAGATTCAACTCCAGTATGTCCCTTTTGACCTTAAACAGCACTGCGTCGATTCACGGCAACATATCATCCCAAATCAGTCCTCAACATGGATCTAGAGATTATTTTGGACAACCACCACAAGTTTGTTGTCTCTACACGTTGTTTTAGGACTGACATTTAGTTCGCTGAGATTTGATCTCAGCAGTGGACTGTAGAGGAGAACGACCCAGAGATTAAGGAATTACCCGTAATTGATCGAACTTGGAAAACAGCACAGTGCATGTCATGATATCGGACCCATTAAGCATGTTCACAATCTGCCAAAAATAAAACCATAACGAAGAAATCAACCATAAGATGCAGATAATGAACTCGAAATCCAAACATGCAAATGGTATGAGATATAAGAAGCTAACAGAACAAGCCCCACCTCAGGGTAAAACTCCTTTCTCTCAGGAAGGGAATAGATGATTAAATTTTGAATTCCACGGATCTGCAAATGAAAGAGTTTTAAGTTAATATATGATGAGAAGAGCATCAACACTTCCAACTGTTGTGATCTCAAGCAAACAATGCACATCTTCACGAGTAAAACCAAAGATAGAGGTCAAGCACCTTATATCTGTGGTAGAAATGTGCTCTCTCGGTGTAAAGCATTATTTTACGCCTTCCCTCAAAGAACCACACACGTGATCGAGAAATGTCGCTCTGCTTCGTGTAACTAAGAGCAAAGATTATGATGATAACTATTAGCAGCGTACCAACAAATGAAATAATCTCCCTTATTGAGGCCTTGTACATTTGACAGAAAAACGCGTTGCTTGTTGAAACAGTGAAAATCAAATAATCAAATAACAGAGAGGTCCTTACTCCCCAAGTAGGCAGAAAGACGCGTTCTGTGACTTCAGAAAGTTACGAATTCTAACATATTCAAAGTAAGAACTGGCGAACAGCATAATCCCCCCCTGCATAGAAGACTGGCGATATTAGATAACAGTAAAAATATTAAGACATAAATGAAGCTATGTAACCAGCTCAATTCAAGATTCATTGTCCATATAAAGATATTACCTGTACCGAGTCCTTAATTTTTGGGAACACCTGCATCAAGAAAATATTTGGATATGTCAAATGCAAGAAGATATGGATCGAATATGGAAATACGTGCAGGTGTGAATTCAGATGGCCATTGCATTCCAAAGATTTGTTGGCCAAAAGTAAAAGGTACAAGTTTTAGCTAAAAAGAGTCAAGATATTCGCATAGAAACTGCTGCTCTGAAGAAATATAAGCACCCACGACAAAGTGACTAAAAGAGAGATACAATTGGACGTACTTTTTGGGTAAAATATTCAAAGCGAGCATCATTAGCTTCTTCAATCGACTTGGCATCAAACCTCTGGTAAATCTGGCATAAGAACGGAAAAAAAAAATTTGTCACACAAAAAAGCTGTATCTATCCACTACAAGAAAGAGAGATTAATAAAACTTATAGCACAAAAATATGAGAAGCTTATGCTCCTTTGAAAAAACAGATGGCAACCATAATGAACATACCTGCTTCACTTGCAGTACAACTTTTGGCAGAACGCCTTTGTAATCACAAACCAGTTTCACCTAAAGATATTAAACTAGCGTGAGTTTGCATCAGATGTGATCTACAATTTTAATCATGTCCTCAAGCTGCAACTTCTTTTACAGTGGGAAAAGAAGATCACAATATATCGAGCTAAAATTATCTGCATAAGCAACTTTTCGGATACATCCAACGCTTGCTCCAGAATAGTAACAACCTTTTTAACCGAACCCCTACGAAAAATGAATACCGGATGGAGAATGTTTCCATTTTCACGCCAGAATTACTGTTTAATAAATGATGGATGACCATGCAAGGAATAAGTATATAATGAAGCAGGAAAACTATGATTAAAGCAGGAAAGCAACAGTAAATTTTAGGATCACGAAAGGGATAGCTATATAACTCGCAATACACCATCATTGTGTTTGATAGGTACATATTGGATAGGCACTATGCGTTCTAATTTTCATCCCTCCTTAAAAAAGCAGAGCATGAAGAACTTTTAGCTAGAACAGAAACAAAGAGTAGTTGGAACAACAATCACAACTTTTCTCTCACGACCGTGAATAGTTCTGAACCATACCTTTCCTTTGTAGTTGATAAATTGGTGATTGAACAAAGCATTTATATCTGCAAAGGAAAATAGATAGAGAGATTTTAGGTCACCTTCATTATATCAACCTCAGGATGATTACTAAAACAGATAATGCAAAGTAAACATGATCAATAACAATCCATGTCCCAAATTATGAAGATAATGGTCCACCTGGATTTAAATAGTAACCCAAGATTATTGACTGCCGGTAAAAGCGTGCATATTCATCCAAGTACCTAGAAGGAAACAATAATATTCAGTGGATGATGTACACTAAAATGAAACTACATAAGAAATTCCTGGGTCCATAAAAGTGGACAGTTCTCTAGTTTTTCCTTAACTCTCTGCGTTCAAATCCAAATAAGAAAGTATGAAAGAATGAAGATCAATTGATGCAAGCAAATGTCACTGGTAACATACCAATGCCTTATCCGCATAATATCAGTTCCATGCTGCTTTGATGGCAATTGATTCAACCTTTGAACAACTTCATCCACAAGGGACCAATTCTGTACATTGTCAGCAAAAAGCATATTAAAAGGATTCAGGTCAACAGAAATTGGTAAAACAAGATGAAACTCTGTGTGTGTGCGTGGGTGAGAGAAAAGAGAGAGAGGGGCAATTAAAGCAGATTTGTCACCTGCATCGCAATGACATCTGCATGATCAACAATTAGAACCTGTACATAGACGAAAATTGTAATCTGCCATTAAGACCATTCATCTAGAACAATTACATAAAAACCAGTAAATGAATAGATGATTAACCTCTATCGAGGACAGGTAGTCCACATCTTTCTCCTTCTCGCTATCAGCCTCCCCAATTTTCTGTTTACAAGAAAGGATTCATTAGCTTAAACGGAAGAGGACTGGGAGCAACTCAATCATACAAAAGTTTCCAGTCAACAATATAAACTTCTAGAGCATCACCATCTCCTCTATGATCCTCACGTGATATACAGAGAGAGGGAAACTGCAGTTATATCACCAAAACTTCCATGAATGGACACTATTACAAAGGGCAATATGGCCTAGGTTTCATAACAAGATAATATCCAGTTCAGGTGTTGGAAACAACAAATACTATTTCTTCAAATAAAGCTATTGAAACTACAGTCCTATAGTAACCAAATCATGAGTCACACAACACCACATCAATTTCGCTACCAGAAACAACTGAAACATTATGCACTCTCTTATAAAAAAATAACATCTTTAAAGTATTTGATTGTAGAGCACCAAATCAGCAAAGCTTTTCCAAAAAAGTCTATATATTAGATATCTTAAATTCCACGAAACACATAAAGCCTTGTTACTCACGGTAGTCAGACCAAGAGGTGAAGCCACAATCATGTCTGATGTGTAGAAATCACTATACAGCCTTATACTCCTCCTACAAGAAATTAAAAAAGAAACATTGAGAAGAATGCCATTAATAAGTTCACAATTAGTTGATAGCAGGCACATGATTGCTTGGTTGGCTCTGGACAGTTTATAATATGAGGAAGGGATGATCTATTGTCTTAGGCAGCTTTTGCAGGTGAAAGACTTAACTTTACTCGAGCACTTAAGGATCCAAGCACGTCTTTTTCAATTTCCGAGGCCTCCTCTTTTTCTCTATATACCCTTCTAGACATATTTTAGCATTTATTGAACTCTATGGGCTTCCCAGAATGTTTTGTTAGTCTCTTGAACTTGGTAACAAAGACATAACTATCCATCAATTAATGAGGTCAGTAGTATATATTTAGAAGAAATATATTACCTTGTAAACTTGATGCCAATCATAAAATGATCATCATTATTTCCATCAAAAAGAGCATGGTAGTCGGAAGGCTTTGAAGACTTCTGAGTCAAGGCAGGAACATTTTCTGTCAATGCACCATCATCATTGTCTTCAGCCTCTCCACCACCAAAATCATCAGTGAACCGGTCCATATGCTCCACGTTGACCTGAGAAACCAAAAAGTACTCACAAGATATTAGTAATTTAGTATGATTGGGAAAGGAATGAAAAATAAACGAAAAAGATGGGGGAGAAATAGAGAAGCCGAAAAATACCTTCCGATTAGAGGGTGTCAGTTGTATTAACCTCTTAACAACTCGAAGTGCAATGCTTCGAAGAGGCAATAGGATCAAAACCTGAACAACATATAAATAAGCATAACAAACTGAACTTACAAAACGTGAGAATTATTGGAAAAAAAAGATAGAAAATGAACTCAAAACAAAAGGATGATCCTAGGCCCAAACAACGTTCTATCCATTAAAGAATCGGAAACTTTGACATATTGACCTAATAAATGCATCTTTGTCCACGAAGTCACAGACAAGGAAGACTGGATATATTGAAGCAAAGTTGGATTTTTATTTACCTTGGGACGCGTGAAGCCATGATCGCGGAAGCAGTCACCAAATAGTAGTTCCTCATTCCCAGCTTCTTCAAGCTTTGCTTTTTTGCATTGTTTTTTGTCACCAGGTCTCTAGTTCTAAATATGTGATTCAACTGCAAGACATAGTCTCTTCAGACTTAAATTTAACTCAAAGTGAAAGTTCAAACCCTTTGGGACAAGTAAAATCTTTGTTTAAACAAGGAAAAGTAGTAGTACATACTGAATGCATAATGTAAGCGTCCATAATACTTGAGTCTTCTCTGTGGCCCTTGTGGTAGAAAGGCTTCTTATTGCAGTGCAATATATCGCGGTAACTCTCGCCTAAATAAAAGGAATTATACAAACAACAGAATAAGTAGACGACCATATTTCTGGAAGCATATCAACTTCTCATTTATCAATTGCTTTGTCGCTTATGATTACATAACGACTTAATCTAAGATTGAGACATGCACACGAAACCCATCATCTCAGCCACATCAGAAATTTAGAATCACTCAGAAATCAAGATAGGCTTTCGATCAGCATATATAATAATAGAAAAACTTTCAATGCGCCTACTTACACAGGGAGAAGAATAACCTTTCCTTGGACATATGAAAATCACTTCCACCAGATGTTTTGTAAATATTTAACCAGTGCTTGTACAAACTTGGCTTCAGACCATATGCAGAACTTGTGCTGTCATCCTGAATATATAGAAGATCGATTGAAGCTTTAGAGGCTCAAAAGATATATGCAGAATAATGATCATGCACTGGTGAAACGAATATAAAATTGTGAGCATGCCAAATAGGATCCAACAACCAAACTTATATAAAAAGCATGTCCAAATGCTAAACACAGCAAATAATGAAAAGCAGAGGTAACATCAAGTGCCTGGAAAGTAAAATGCATACAAATCGGATTCATGAAAATAAAGATAAATCAAAAGGAGACCAGATATAAAAGTACCTTCAAAAAACACTCTCCAGTTCCTGTCCACTTGCAGTTTGACATATCAATAGCAGGCATGTCCCATTTATATTTCCATCTCTTCTTTGACAGATCATCAACCTCTTCTTTTGATAAATTATGCCCCAAATGTGCATTCAATGATCTGTGGCCACAAGAGATATCAATACAGACTTTAAGGGCCGAATGAATGATAATGGAAAGAAAACATTAAAACGTGAGAAGCTTTTGGTGCTATGGACCTCATGTAATCTGTTGCTGTAGCATTAGCATCAGAAGGCCCCTCCAATCTGTCCTCTTCATCAGAATCCAATCCCTCGTTATCAGTTCCCGTTTCAGTATCTACATCCTCATCTTCACCACCAAGCACATTAGAGTCTAGCAACTCACTTTCGCTAGCATGCTCTCCCGGAGACTCCTCATCGCTTCCTGTGAAAAGATTATAGAGATGTAATTATGGATAGATATAATCAGCCTAGACCCATACAACTATAACGCATCGCAAAATAAAAATTGATATCAATGAAAAAGATCTTTCACACATATCTGTAGTGTAAGAAAACAAAAGACCTGAACAATTGAACCTCGCAAAAAAAGAAAAAAGAAAAACTAAAGATCCAAGTAAAACCCAAAAAGTGAAAGCGTGCTTGCAATTATTGTTTTAAAGGTCTCCATTGCATAAAAACCAACCAGATTTCATGAAAAAACCGATGGCCACTAAGTGTCAGGAACATAACTCCTTGCTCTCTGATGCATCCCACAGTTATACCCTCAATGAGGCGATGTAAATTGCCATACTATGGAAAACATAATCATGGAAATAGAATTACAAGTTGCCAATCCCACCTTCATCGGAGCCGTCCTCCTCAGATTGACTTTCAGCATCAGATTCAAGACCCCCAATATCATCCTCTTCAGAGTCACTTCTACCTTCTTCTTGCCTCTGCCTATCCATGGAAAAGGTCACTGGTTTGAGATTCCATATGTTGTTCAGTACGGCATGAAAATTAAGCTGAAAATTATTTGAAAAGAACAACACAATCACGAGCGGTAATCCTATTGAAGCTAATTAGAGCAAGATATAATTTCACAAGCGTGGCCCTTCCGCAGCATACCTCCTCTCGTGAGCATCGGAAAAGGATTTGTTGCTCGACTTCAGCGACACAAGTAGACTATCATACATAGACGGTTCTTTATAAACTGCCACATCTTCGGAGCTCAAACTTTTCAATCGTTCAGCTGGTGCATGATCTGCTCAGGACCACGACATTCAATATCAAGACACTATATAAAATCAGCCACGAAATAAATTTCCCAGAACTTTCCACCACTAAAACCTCTAGTAAACACCAACAATCCAATGCAAGCTTCATGTCAAACAACACCGACTAAAAAAAAAAATCAAACTTCTAAACAAGTGATATAAAGTTCTCAAGATGCTTTTCATAATATTGGAATACTTTGAACAAAGGCAGCCAATTCAACATGCCTGCTTCCTGAACATCCGGTGAGCTCCAGGCGACCTCTTCTTCGGCACGATTCTTCTTTCTCCGAGACCCACCACTCCTCTCATTTTCGAATTTCTTCGTTCTCTTTAGCCCTGCATTCAGAGGTGGAAGGTGGGGAAAAGTCATCATTTAAAGGTCCGTTTGTTTCATTATCAAATTCCAGATTCACAAACACGAAAAAATCGAGCTTTGCTTCACAATGCCACGAAATTACTCCCTAACTGGAAATTCCATCGAATCCAAAAATCATATTCCCCCCAAACTAATGAAGGCAAAAAAAAAAAAAAAATTCTTCATACTCAATATAACAGAGATGTTTCATGGGCTAACACCACTGAAGGAGTGAGGATGGAAGAATGATGGAAAACTCACCGCGTTTGTTTCCAAAACGCTTGGCCATAGAACCCTCAATGATATATGCGGAGATGACAAGCGTCGCTCGGCTTACTAGAGCCGGGGCAGAGCTGTGGAAGACGGAATCGCGCCGGTGGGGAAGGGAAAGCGTGAGAAGCTTGGAGCTGAATTCAGACACGTCCGAGGATGGCGGGGGAGAGAAGCGGCGGCGGAGGGTGGCGGCGGGGCGAGTGACCGGGCAAGGGAGAGACAGAGAAGATCATGGTTCCGTTTTTCCGTTACTATTGGCGGTAGCTAGCTAGGGCAGAAGACGAAGAAACCTGAACCAGCCGAATCAAACCGGCAGAACCGAAAAATAGGACCAATATATTGCAGACCGAAAACCGAAAAATCGGATTTGGGTGGGCCTACCGGCCACCGGGCTGGGCTTGGAACGGCCTGAATTTGGCTTGTGTTCGCGTATTTGGATTTTCGGCCTTCACAGGAGATGCAGACGAGCAACAGAGCAGCCGACAAGACTAAGGGGGGAAGTCTGAATGAAGTAAACGACAACGAAGAAAATATTTTAATTAATTTAAAAAAAAAGAGAAAAAACAAGGGCTGTCCAATGACTCCAATCGGGTCGAACGAAACCCGAGATTTCCAACATTGAAATTAAACGTAAGCTGAACGCTGAAACTGAAAGGACACGAGGCTTTACTATTTACTGAAATGTGCAGGCCGGGGTCTAGGCAGCTCTGCTCAAAGCTCAACTGTCTCGATTAGTAGATTGAGAAGCCTGGAGGCCCGAGAGGAGAGTTTTGTTGTTGGGAGTGTTTGGACCGTGGAGCCCTGGTCCCCGAGCGGCGGTGGGTCGCCCTAGTGGCCCGTTTTGTCTCTGGAACGTGCAGTTATCGGAGTAGCCATGGCCGACTCGCTGTGACTCGCGAGCCTCCGCCCTCTCAGTCTCCCCGCCGCCGCGAGTCTGACTGATGAGCAAGAGAGAGAGGGTGCGGAGAAAGAGTCCGCTTCGTTCGCCCAATGTTCAGGCTTCATACCTGATGTCAATTTCCAGTTTTCAAGGACTTTCGAGTTCGGGTCGGGATCAAAATTTAAGTAATTTGGGTCTCGAACCGAACCGAAAAACCTTATTCACGTTCATTTGTTCATCTTTCATTTAGGCCGGATTTAAATTCCAATGTAAATCTTGCATTTTAAAAATAAATCTCGTGTGGTTTTGATACCAAACAACAAAATTCAATTGAATTTTATAAAGATGAATTGAATTCTTACAATTTTTTGGATTCCAAACATAATGTTACGCATATAATCCGTACATGTCCAAAATCAAATAAATCCTTTTCAAGTTCAAAAATGTTAACTTGATTTCCGGCATTATGATGTATAAATAAACTATATGTATTTATAACCAATATGGATTAGTTCAAGTGATTTGGCCTCTTGTTCCCCTCAAATAAAACATCAGGTTCGAGTCTTGTGAATGAATAAAATCATTGTTGGGAAAACTTTACTTCTTAGTAGGTCAACCTGGTTTGAATTGGATTAGTCATAGCCGTTAAGCTTCGGATACCAGGGATACACACTGAAAAAAACTATATGTATTTTATGGTTATTGTAAGAAGCTTTTTTTAAGCATTTGGATCGAACAACCATGGATATTCTAAAGTAAACACTCACACCGCCTATATATGTATACAGGACTCCGACCGTCCTCGATTAATATAGCGACTCAATGCAACGCAATAGATCTCACTCGAGGAAAGAATGCCGGTCGTATATATCGTGTATAGTTCTCCTTGTCATGCACCTTGAGACGTCATGCATGCACCTTCACTTTCCATGGAAATGCGCATGATAGATGGGCTAGTACTTCTCTTTTGCTGCTTCTTTTTTCGTTAATTGTTTGATGCAGCAGGTTGATCTCTGAAGTATATGAAATTTGATCATGTCTCTACATATTTATTTCAGGATTCGTATCGATTTCGACTCATTCTAGATGAAGAAGAACGATACGTGCACATGACTGGAGAAAATCCGCATCCGTCGAATCAGAAATTGGTACATAGTGGCATAGCAGAACTGAAGATTAAGAGCTGGGGAAAGTGGGGCGAAAAAAAAACCAAAAAACAAGAATAATCATAGCTTACCTACGTGTGAGTCTACGCCAGTTTTCTGCTGCGGACATCGAGTAGCTTCACACCATCAATCACGGGTCCACAGAGGGAGCCCGAGCAGTCACTCGGCGTCGTGTAGAGCGAGCTGAGGAACATGACCCTTGTGCGGGTGGAGATAGCTCTGTATGGACAAAGCCGCCCCTTCCCTTAGAAGTGTAGGATACCTTAGTGGACTCCTTCCTAGCGTAGGCCTCCACTGCCAGTGGTCCCACGCACGAGTTCTTTGCATCCCCAACTGCGAAAGAGAGGACGTAGACTCTCCCGGGCTTGGTGCGGACCACCTGCGCAAGGGCGCTCTCTTTTCCAGCTATGAGCTCCGCCGCTCGTTTGCCAATTGGGACAAGGAAGTGTTCAGAGTCTACATACTTCACGGCCCTGAGGGACTCGACAATCCACCCAGGTAAGGGGCTGTGGTCATCCTCAATGTGGGGCAGGACTAGGACCCCACGACGTCTTCGAGATAATATATGGGCCTTCCTCGAAATCTCCATTCTTCAACAAGTTGGCTGTTAATTAAACATTAATCGTCAGGTACAAATATATGCGCAAGAATGCTGACCGAATGAGAAAAAAGGGGCTGCTTCTATTAGATCGCATGAAAGATATAGATTGTGCACCTCCAGTTCCCTTGGGAAGATGCAGAACCTTCAAGGCAACTGATTCGATAAGAGGCCCACAAGCAGGATCCACCGCCATGCCTGGGTTGTCGATTGAGATCTCCACCTCCTCAGCTTCTGCCTGGAACCCCCAAGCATATGAATCCCACCCACTGCTGCTGTACAGTGTCTGCATAGGAATGATTCCATCATCGTCTTCCTCTGAGTTGGGCGATATCGACACATTCAGCTTTTCCTCTTGCGCGCAAGTACGGGCAGCACTGAATGTGATTGAGTAGAACCTCCCCTTACTGACCTTCACCTTCTGCTTTATCAGGGCCTTGTTGCCTAGCCTAACTGCAAAGTCCCCCTCCAGCACGACTAATAGCACGTCACCCTGTGCCTGGCCTGATTTAAGGTACTCCACATAGCCCAAGATTCCGGAATGGCGGTTTTGCTTGTCACAACTGTGCCTTTGAGCTGCAATGGCTTCGGGCCATTCTCGAAGTTACCATTTGGTAGTAGACCTGAGATTTGACTGGTATTAGTCTTAACAGGCATATAAGTGACAGTATCTCTCTTCAGGCAAGTACCACTGCAATACAATCACTTTCTGTAGTTGCATCTTATCGAGCTACTCGTTAGTAGCTAATCGGTGAACACAATCTATCAGTTTGAAGGGACAAATGCTTGCGGCAACTTGAATTAGATCGGCAAGCCCATTTAGTTATGGCTGCTCTCATGGGATGGGAAAAGACATAAATGGGCAAGGGTGAAGAATCTGAGACATGAATTGTCTTCATAAACCGATACAATAATAAAAGTCTTAACATAAACCGATACGAAAATAATAGTCTTAAGACAAAGGCCATGTTAGATCAGCAGCGATTCAACACAAGTGACAGGCCGAGTTATGCCGGGACACGGTTAGTTGATTTTGTCAGACCAGATCCATTTCATTCGTATTGATTATTCTGGGTGACATTAAATTTTTATTGAAATTAGAGTGACCAAAAGGCAGCATGGTTTTTCCTCCTGTTACAGTCATGGAGAGAATTTGCCCCGATGGTTCCGTTTGAGCAATATGGATTACCCTGATATGTAATTTTGGAGGCCTAAGGCCTAAATATAATAAAAGATAAATCTTAAATAACTAATAAAGGGGCACGCGTAATACCATTAGGTATCGAACTTGTGACGTCTAGGTTAACGAGCGAGGCGTTCGCCACTGTGTTTTATTCTCTTTTGATCAAATCAGTGGATTTTTTTTCCTTTTCCTAAACTAGACTCGTATTACCTTAGGTTCTAGGAAAATTAAATAAATAAATAATGAAGTTGATACAAGAAGCGCAGGGAAGATCACGTGCATAATACGGTAACAACCCAAGTTTTAGAGAAGAGAATATAGCTTACCATCACGAACAGATGAGGCCGTACTGTAGCAGATCGTGAAGCTTAGTTGGACCAACAACAATGTCGCCTTCTCCATTTCTGTTGCTTCCTAACTGATCTCTATCTGTGCTTGTGTGTATAAGAGACAGAGAGGAGAGAGAGAAATGGAGAAGAAGGGAAGAATGCCGTATAGAAGAAGAAGAAGAAGAAGCTGGTTAGGATGCGAGATGAGCTGTGGGCTTTATGTGTATATATATATATATATATATATAAAATGAAAAGGTCGAAAGAAATTTTCAATGAATATGCAAAAGCTCGGTTTTCAACTATCCACAGGCTCAAGGAGAAATTGCACTAGCTAATTTTTTTCTCTTTCTCATCGATATTCTCAACCTATTAACTGAGACTGATCTGGTCCATAGCCATGAATTGTTAGACCAACTATATTTCTTACTTGCAACAAAAATCACTGCAAGTTCTCTTTTACTTGCCACATAAGTAGTGCATAAAGTTCTGTTTAGGCTAGATATTATATTCGCTGTCTTATTCCGGCCATAATATTCCTGATTCTATATATACTACATGTCAAATTCAGTTTCTACGTAAAAAGTCTGTTTAATTATTGATTAATTCATGTTAAGTGTATTTTCTTAGAACCGTAAGGTCTTAGGAGAAACAGGGTCGCTTAATAATGATTAGGGATATGGATAGGGATTGATGAACCGAGGTAGCAGTCCTCGTAAAATCTTGACGTTCAATGTAAATTTACATATCATTCTTCAATTCTTGATGAATATTCATATATTCACCCATAACTCCGCAATTTACGCTCTTATTTGCCCCTGTAAGGACTTCTTCATTGATCCAAATTCCTCCGTCTGTCCCTGACTGGGGAACTAATAAGGAACTGATCGTTGGTAGGCACTATGGAGATCGAAGTTTAATTAGAAATGGTAGATCTTGGGTTCGATTTTCTTAAACTCGCTAAGGACTATCACGCAATATATTCCTACTCAAGAAGACTTGACATTACACAAAAGTGCTGAAACTTTCTTGAAAATAGAGCTTATGAGAGGCTTAAATACATTGATAATCGTCTACGATCTGGAATTAAGAGATTCTATTCAGCTTTTACAAGTGGAACTTCTCACACCCCTTTACTTTCTACTGCCTTATCCCACTGAGGCTTACGCATCTCTGGTGTAACCCGAAAAATTAGGACTTGATCATTACTTCTGGGGAAGAAATTTCTGTCGAGGCAAAGCACCCTAAGTGCCATACTCTACGCAGATTTCCGCATTCCTTACATTGAAAAAGAACTTTCAAGTTAATGCTGCGAGTCAGTGAAGCATGTATAGTTTGCATTAATCAAGATGATAATAAAAATAAAATGGATCATTATTAACATTTTGTCCCCAAACATTTCTCATGTTTTCTGGGGCCGATCGACCTTTTTCTGATATAAGTGGGGCAGGTCGATCTTATGACCACATAGAGAAGACCACAACCTCGTGCACTTCTCAGCCGCCCCCATTTTTTAAATCAAACCTTGTAAATCGCTTCTTCACTCAAAGAGGTAATTAGGATATATGTAAATGGATAGGAAAAGCATTGGGGTGATCCATCATTCATCTCCCTAAGATTTGCTGCTTAAAAATCACAATTACTTTGCTTAATCCAAATCCGAGGTCTATTATCCATCAGCTTGCGTTTTCTTTCGAGTTGCTCGACATATGAAAATGCTGATTGTGATCCAATAGTTGACTCAATTTTGAGGTTCTAGGTACCAAGTATGATGTTCCTAACATCGTTTTTGAAGATAGAAGGTGGATGGGTTCATCATATTTTGACTTATATTTTGAGATCCAAAACCTTGTTTATCAGGTTGGTTTATCATATTTTGCGGTTCTAGGTACCAAGTATGATGTTCTCTGGATTGAAGGAGGTGCGCCCATGTTGAGGCTGTTGGTGACCCCCGAGGACACCATCCGACGAGCCACCTGCTCTCAGATCTCCTTCAGAAACTATCTTTTTTCGCTGAATTCCTTCAGAAACTATCAGCACTAGTGGCTTCGTCGCCGACCATCATCGACCAGTCAAGGTCGCCAATGACCCTGATATGGGTGACGATGGCTGGCTATGGAGCCCCGTGCTTGATCTCCCTCAACTCTTTCGCCCCTCTCTCATCTGTTGATGAATGAATATATTTGCAAATTACTAAAACTGTAAGGGTACCGATGCAAATTTTGAAAACTTGCTGCTTGGCTGAACCGTTTATCCAAAAAATCAAGTGAGTCCTCCTTTATTTAATGATTAGTCTATTTCTAGTCTATTAAGGCAAGTATTTTTTTTTTTTTGTGTTTAACAAGCTGGATCGAATTGAATATTGAAAATTTAATTTCAGTAGCTGATGTGTTATCAAACACATACTTAACTGGATCTAAGAACAGAATTTGGTTGGGTTTAACCAGTATTTGCTAACTGTCCTGGCCCTTTCGACAGGTCAGGCTCTTTCAACAAATCAAACTAAAAGTATTATTATAGCTTCATGAAGTATTTATTAGGGTAATTCTCCATTGGTACGTAAAACCTTTTTCCAATGTAAAACTCTAGTAAAATAATGTTTTTCTTAACACTTTGATACAAAAAGTTCCAATTTGGTATAAAATGTTCCATTGATGCCCTTCGGTATTTTCTGCCGTTGCAAGTTCACTTGCCACGTGCTATCTGACTTGACACAAATATTACAGTAAAAATTCATCTTTCATTTTTTCGGTGAATTCATCTTTAATCTATATATTATATATATATATATATTAAAACAAAGTTCAAGGAAATAAAATGTACATTAGACTGTATACATTAATTATTTTTTACAATTGTTTCATAAGAGGCAACGAAACATGTAGTACCATTAACGAATTCCAGAATATGCTTTTATTTTCCAAAGCACGTCGAATGGAAACTGAGAAACCATAATCGAATAAAAGTACAAAGATAATCTATTCTCTTAATAGTTAATATTATTCTTTCTTACACCATCAAAACTTTTATTTTATATATATATATATATATTATGATAACCAGAATCGAAACTAATATATTCAATATTCTTTCTTAGTATTATATTATATTCTTCATTGGATGTTTTAGTGGGGACAATCGTTGTTCAATATTAGATCAGAGAAAGTTGCCCTTTGCATTGCCGTTTGTATGAATATATATATATATACCGCTCCATGAGTCAAACAAACGTAGAAGAACAATTTGGAGAATAAACAAAGGTAACAATTTGAATCTGATTGTTTACACGAAAGACTAAAATCATGTTCGCGTGTGATGAATTGTTTTTTCTTGGTTGAGTTTTGATTCGTAAAATGAATTTTTAATGTAAATTTCAAACTAATTGCTTCGATATTTTGATTGTTTTAATAATATTCTCCAAATTTTTCCTTTCCTGATTAAACTTTAATTTGTTGAATGAATTTTATTCGAGATTAATTGTTTCGATATAGATTGTTTTGACATGATCTTTATTCCAGTTCCATTATGAATGTCCCTTCAATAACGGTAAGAATTTTCTTATTTATATACCTTGAAAATTTCTTTTTTATTCTTATTTCATAATTTAATGAAAATCTTTTCTCCATAAACTTCAAGTTCAATAGTGTTATTTATTTATTCTTTGGTTGAATTTTGATTCGTAGAATAAAGTTTTAAAACTATTTTCTATTTCAAATTAATTTTTTCGATATTGATTGTCCTAGTATAATCTTTATTCCAGTTTTACTATGGTTATTGCTTTAGTAATTGAAAATCCTTAAATCATATATATATATATATATACACACATATACATATACATATACATATACTATGGTCAAGTTTACATTAATTAACAATACGAATAAGTTTTAATATTTTAAGATTTCTATTGCCCCCTCCGATGAACCCAACCCTCAATTGAGCTTGCCGTCACCTTGGTCAGGGGTTGGGTCGCAGCCAGGGTGCCCCCGACCAAGCTCAGTAGCGGTGTCTGAGCCTATTGGCGAGCTTGATTGAGGGTCGGGTCGTTGGCAGGGGCGCCCCAACCCCATTTCAGTTGAGATTTTAAAAAAAAAAAAGAAAAAATAAACAGAGGGGAGAAGGAGGAGAGGGATGACTCCAATGAGCTCCATCAACAATGAGCTTTCGATGACCGATAAGCGGTAGGACACAACAACGACCTCCCCAGTCCAAGAGAAGGAGAGAGAGGGAAAGCGAGAGGAGAGGGGAAAATGTTTTCTTAAAGGATGATTATTAATTGTTAAAACTTGTACAACGTCGAATGGCATTTAACACGTCAACTGTCATGTCAAAAATGCTGACGACGTTATTGAAAAGTCGACGGAAGGTAGTTGATTGCAACAAATTAGATAGTTTTGTACTAAATTATTACAAAAACATGTTTATACCAAAATGTTACATCACAAAAAGATTTTGTGTCACTGAAATAGTTTATCGTATTTATTCACTTATATCAAGAGAAAATGGACAAAGGAAAAAAGAGGGGATCTTTTAAATGCCCAGAGTTCATTTGCAAGAGAATTGCTGATTTACTGAACCTTGTGTAGAGAATTGAGGCGACGGTGCTGGAGTGATCAGATTCGCTGGCCATGATGAACAGCAGAGAGGCCGAAGGTTTTAGGGTTTGTGGGGAAGAGTTTATAACCTAGACTCTAATATCATGTAAAGAATTGAGGCTATGACCCAATTGGGTCATGATATCATATATATATATATATATATATATAGATACAAATAAGTACGATGAAAGTGCCCGATACAATGTCAACTATACAAGGTAAGTGTGTCCTAAAACTCCCGAAAAAGAAAATACTAATACCTTCTCTCAAGTAAGCATGCTCGTGCGGTGCTATGGGTCAAAATTTGTCATAAGTAAATTTAAGCAATAGTCTAATATGAAAATAATTGTTGCTTATCCTCTCATCATGTATATTGTTGGTGATGGAGACAAAATCAGCTTTTGGTACGATAATTGGTTACCACTTTCTCCTTTGGCGTAGAGATTCTGCCCCACTTCATATACTTATCTCTGCCGTCTCTTTACCGTCCAAGGTTGCCGATGTTATTTCTGGTAATTCTTGGGAGTGGAGCGTCAAAAGGCTGATTGGGATGTCTGCAATTTGCCAAGCTGCAGAAAGGATTATCCCTGCATAGTGCTGTTGTGGACAAAATTTGATGGTTTCTTGATAAGCAAGGGTTGTCCGATAATAGCTAGAACTTGGAATCACCTGTGAGCTTACAGCAGAAAAACGTTGATTGGTATGGTGCAAGTTTAATCCTTGTATTCCGAAGCATAGCTTTATAGTTTGTATCGCGGGTCGTCATTCTGAACAAATTAGCAACTAGACCGAACGGTCGGTTGGGGAACTGGCTCTGGAGAAATTTCTTGTTTTCTTTGTAATGACTAAGAAGAATCTAGGAATTATCTCTCTTCTGCAAATGCTCTTTTTCTCAGTTAATATGGAAGCAGATTCTTAGTTTCTTGGAATCCACAAGGAAGTTGGTGAGTGGCATTGCTGAGTTGCAGCGGGTCGTTGCTTCTCTTGACGAGATAGTTGCCAAACTTGCCTGGAACGCGGTCAATTCGCCACGCGGGGAAAGCCCAGAATGAGAAACTCCATGGAGTCCTCACACCTTGCCCGGATCGTACCCTTTTGAGGATAAGAAGTGACGTGAAGTTGCGCTAAATAGGCATCCCTAATATCGACAGGAGGATCCGAACTGACACTCAAAGAAAGATGCTCTGCAATTGAGACACATCCTATAATTTCTTTATAGGGTTCAATTAGTGCTAAATTGTTTTCTTTGTCGAGGTTTCGGTGATAATTTTTTGTGGTGCACTTTGTTAACATTTGCTGTAATTGTCAACAAATCTCTTTGACTTGAGTCCGTCGTCAATGGAAGTGCTTTATCTTGTCTAGCATATATATATATATATGTATGTATATATGTATATATAAAGTGTTTAAGATTCCGTTCCACTGGGTTTAACTTAAATTACATACTTCATCATGATTAAAAAATTTCTTCATTTTACTTTTGGTCTGCCTCCTCAGTCCAGGTTCATGATTCCTTCTTCATCTGTCATTTACGCATATAATCCATATACGACCCAGAATCAAATAAATTCTGGTAAGTTCAAAAATGTTAACTCAATTTCCGGCATTATTATATAAACTAATATGTATTTAAGCTTGTTGTAAAATGTTTAACGTAATATTTTTAAACCATCGGAGGAGGACCGAATATAAACACTCGTACTGCCTATGTGTAGAGGACTCCGCGATCGACTAGCACAACAAATTAATGTAACACAGTAGATCTCACTCGAGGAAAGAATGCCGGTTCGTATATAGTTCTCCTCGTCATGCACCTCGAGACGCCATGAACCGTCACTTTCCATGGAAATGCATGAAAGATGGGGTATCACTTCTCTTTTCCTATCAAAAGAATTCCACTTCTGATCCATTGCCCTTCCAAACAAATCGGAATACAGATTTCCTCTCAGCCATTAAAAAAAAGAAAAACAAAAAAGAAAGACAAAAAAGAAAAAAAGAAAAAAAGGAAAAATTCTTTGTTGCACATGTTCTTGTTTTTCCTCTGACCATCTCTTCTTCCTCTCCTGTCACCACCTCATTAATGCTCAAACATCCAGACAAAATCTGTACAACCGAACAAAGAACAGATTCAGAGGAGACAGTTCTCCCAACAGCTTTGCTTGGTCCTGTGAAAAGCAGGTAACAAGAACATGCTGGGTTCTTGATGTCTTGCTTCTTCATGCTTTTTTTTTTTTTTGGGCCAAAGTTTCAATCTTTATTCATTTTGGAGCCTCCCCTGTTGTTGATCTTAATTTGCTTAAACTGTCAATTCAGGCGTTGGCTTTTTATATGGCAAATCACTGAAAAATTGCCAAAATGGATCCAACACACGTTTGCATGAGAGAACTTGTCGTTCTTGAGCTTCCATATTTGTGTCCCCCCATTGCCATTTCAGGCTTCTATGTATGATGAGAACATGAAAAAACGAAATTAAGCGAAAAGGTGATGAAATGAACAATCAACAATAAAAGAGAACTATGCTGAATGTAACGTGTTTGATTTTTATCTGCAGTGGCAAACTTTCGTCTTGGTTAATGAGATTTTCTTCAGGCCTCCTCGCTTGATGCTGAATTCGCTATAGAGCTGCCTGATTGAATTAAAAAAAAAAATCTGGCCTTAAAAATTGCATTTGCATGATTTAATCGACTAGTTTATCGTGAATGCCAAATTTGGGTTCTGCCACCCTAAAATGAATTCGATGTTCTGTCTCCATTCATGGGAATCAGTTAATGTCGTAAGAGTTCCTGATGCCTTCGGTTTAATTTGTCATTTATCTTTGCCTGTCGTTGGAGATTGACTGTGAGTGACATCTCAGGATACTTTTGCTCCTCTCCAGCCAAATTTGTTGAGAAACGAAAATAGAGCTGCAAAAGTAGCATGTCTGCATCAATGAGAGATCTAGACCCCGCTTTCCGAGGAGCGGGACAGAAGGCGTATCCTTTTCTCTTTAAATAGCGGGCATGTCCACCCAGACTTCTCTTGTCGATAGACATTTACTTTCAGTCATTTTTGGAATATGTGATACTCTGTTGTTAGGTTAGATTTTATCGATATACTTTGTAGTCGAGCTTGTTGGTATTTCTTGACGATGCACAGTGGCATTGAAATATGGCGCATTGAGAATTTTAAACCCGTTGAGGTCCCGCAGTCTTCACATGGGAAGTTTTTCACCGGGGATTCATATATAGTTTTGAAGGCAAGTAGTGTATCAGCTGTGACATATCGATATTTCATATCTAGTATTGATATTGGTTAAAGTCCGCGAGAGGACGTGCTAGACTCAGCTCTAATCTCAGTCCTGACTTTCACTAGTGCCTTATTTATTGATCATACAAACTCGTTTCCTCATGTGTGCAGACAACAGCTCTAAAAAGTGGGGCCTCACGACACGATATCCACTATTGGCTAGGTAAAGATACGAGTCAGGTGAGACACAATACTAGACATTTCTTTTTACTTATGAGCATCGCTTTACCATCTCAAATGACTCAAACTGCACCGGAGACAGGATGAAGCGGGTACTGCAGCGATCATGACCGTCGAATTGGATGCAGCCTTGGGGGGATGGGCAGTCCAGTATCGTGAGGTACAAGGCCACGAAACTGAGAAGTTCTTGTCTTACTTTAAGCCGTGTATAATACCTCAGGAGGGTGGGGTTGCATCTGGGTTTAAACATCCCGAGCCTGAAGAGCACAAGACGAGGTTGCTTGTTTGCAAAGGGAAGCACACTGTCCAAGTAAAAGAGGCAAGTTCTTTGCAAAGTTTATGCTCTCTGTTGAATATCATAAATATTATATTGCTCAATATACCGATATAATATTATTGAAACAAGCCCATGATTACTTCTTTCAACGTCATTTCTTGGCTACGTATAACTTTTTCCTTGCAGCAGGTTTCGTAAAACCAATACAGTGTACCCTTCGTTCTAGTTCAATTTTGGTATGTCCTCTGCTCAGTTATCCTGCTAATTTGTTCATTGAACTTATGACAGGTTCCTTTTGGCCGGTCTTCCCTTAACCATGATGACATTTTTATTCTCGATACTGAGTCGAAAATTTTTCAATTCAATGGCTCTAATTCTTCCATTCAAGAGAGAGCCAAGGCACTGGAGGTTGTTCAGTATGTGAAGGATACATACCATGACGGGAAATGCGATATAGCTACTATCCGTGAGTGACCAGTCAAAAGAAATTTCTCAAGGTTGGTACTATATTAGCAATTCATAAAGCTAATCAATTTACATCTCATTCTATACAGAGGATGGGAAGTTGATGGCTGATGCTGAAACTGGAGAGTTCTGGGGATTCTTTGGCGGGTTTGCTCCCCTTCCGAGGAAAACAGGAATGCAAGAGGATAAGAAGAGTTTGGATACTCATTCCACTAAGCTACTTTGGTAATACATTAGCATCCATACCACTAAATTTTCACCATTCAGTAGTTTAAACGAGTTTAATTACTAGCCAACTGCTGCAAAGTGCATATATTGACACTTCAACATTATTCTCATGCGAGTTAAAAAAATGATTAATATGAGCACATAGAAATTAGCATAGTGGGTGCAATGGTTTGAAAATGCTGAAGTGAATATCTTTTCATGTTGAAGTGTTGAGAAGGGGCAGGCAGAACCTATCGAGGCTGAGTCTTTGACAAAGGATCGCCTTGAGACAAACAAATGTTACCTTCTGGACTGTGGAGTAGAAGTCCTTGTTTGGATGGGAAGGGGCACCACTCTCGACGAAAGGAAGAGTGCTAGCAAAGCAGCAGAAGTACGTACTATAGCTCAGTTTTCCTCATTGAAGATGTTTGAATCCTTTAATGAGATAAATTATTCAAGAATCTGCCACATTCCCATTTGCTTAATAGGAGTTAGTTTCTCAACCTGATCGGCCACCAAAATGCCATGTAGTTCGTACAACGGAGGGATTTGAGACAGTGTCCTTCCGTTCAAAGTTCGATTCATGGCCTCAGACAGCCAATGTGGCAGCCCCTGAGGAAGGCAGGGGAAAGGTTGCAGGTAACAACTTCCAGCATGCAATTGAGACTTTGTGATTCTTTTGGTTTGATCCAGAACTAGAGAGATTTTGAATGGTCATCTTGATTGATTCTTTTGTAGCTATGCTGAGACGTCAAGGAGTTAACGTAAAAGGCCTTGTGAAATCTGAACCAGCTAAAGAGGAACCCCAGCCTTACATTGACTGCACGGGGGATTTGCAGGTCTATGATAGGTCCAAGTTTGAAGGGATTAAATATGATTTTGCTGTTTTGTCTTATCATTGATCATACTGTTTGGTCAAAATTGTGTATCGACAGGTTTGGCGTGTCAATGGTCAAGAGAAGATTCTTCTTCAAGCATCGGACCAGTCGAAATTCTACAGTGGGGACTGTTACATATTTCAGTATTCATACCCAGGTGAAGATAGAGAGGAATACCTCATAGGAACATGGTTTGGGAAGAAAAGCATCGAGGTAAGGTTTTCCGAAAGCACATTCACTGCATTTAAACTACATCACAAATTTTTGGTTTCTCTGCCCATTCTTAAAGTCGTTTCCGGAATGACAATACCGCTGCTGAACTACTTGCCACTTTTCTCCTGTGCCAATTGCTTACAATGACAATTCACTAATCCATATAAGAGTTCCGTCCTCATGCGTATTCGCTCATTTATATTCTAACCAAGTCAATTAACCATAGGAAGAGAGAGAGGCTGCTATTTCTCTAGCCACCAAGATGGTCGAGTCCTTAAAGTTCATGGCTACTCAGGTCAGTATCCATTTTCCCTGTTTCTGCATTGCTGCCATTACTTCTTTTCCGAGAAGATCTCTAGAACTGACCAACCACTCCTCATTCTTAGGCTCGCATATATGAAGGAAGTGAGCCAGTTCAGTTCTTCTCAATCATGCAGAGCTTCATTGTCTTCAAGGTAAGTGCCTGCCAATGATTCTATCTGCTTCTTGTATGCTGTAGTCATTTCGTTATTGCTTCTGTAACTTGGGATGAATGTTCTCAGGGTGGTCTGAGTGATGGGTACAAGAAACACATAGAGGAGAATCAACTTCCCGACGAAACATATAAGGAGGATACTTTGGCCCAGTTTAGAGTTCAAGGATCAGGACCCGAGAATATGCAAGCAATTCAAGTTGAACCAGTATGTCTCCATCCTCTCCCTCTCTCGTTTCACTTTTCTTATACAAGTTGAGCTCATTTGACAATTGATGTTTGGTTCAAAATATGCCTCTTTTAGGTCGGATCCTCTTTGAATTCTTCTTATTGCTTCATACTTCAAAGCGACTCCTCAGTCTTTACGTGGATTGGAAGCCTTACAAGCCCAGAGGATCAGGAGCTTTTGGAGAGGCAGCTTGATCTAATAAAGGTCAGATTCGTCTTACACATATTTTCCAGGGAGAATAAATGCTGCCTGTTCGGTTCTCCGACAAGGTCAAACAATCGGCTTCTTATGTTATGCTTTTGCTATCAGATATTAAGTGTTTTCCGTTGGATTTCTATGTTCTGCAGCCTAATGCACAGCCAAAAATGCAAAAGGAAGGGGCCGAGTCAGACCAATTCTGGGAGCTGCTAGGTGGGAAGACAGAGCACCCAACTCAGAAGATTGCAAGAAATGGCATGGACGATCCTCACCTGTTCTGTTGTGCTATTTCAGATGGTAAGAAAATAGTTGGCCTCCACGCTGGACAAACTACCATGAAATTCTGAGAGTTCTCTATTTGACTTAAATTTCTGTTTCTAACCCGTGTTCTCTGCTTTTCTCGGTGAAACGCTTGCTGATATGCAGGAAATTTAAAGGTGTGCTCTGAACTAGTAAAGTCGTTAACAAATGCTGCTCAAATTGCAATCTGTTGCTTATCTTGGAGTCCTTACTGCAGGTCACAGAGATATACAACTTTGACCAGGACGATCTGATGACTGAAGACATATTCGTTCTCGATTGTCAGTCGGAAATATATGTCTGGGTTGGGCAGCAAGTCAATAACAAGAATAAAATGCAGGCTTTGAAGGCCGGAGAGGTACAAAATGAATGGAAAACCTTTGCTTGAAGCTCTTGATGTCATGCAAAGCTTTGACAGCGGAAAGTCTTACGGGATTGATATGATTCTGTATTTTTCCTTATTTCCAGAATTTCCTCGAGCGCGACTTTCTAATGGAGAAGTTGTCCCACGAAGCTCCGTTGTATGTGATCATGGAAGGAAGCGAACCAAAGTTCTTCACTCGCTTCTTCAAGTGGGACTCTGTGAAATCTGCGGTAAGTTGCCTTAGAACCATTTATTATCTTCTGTTAATAGACCTACTCCACAATCCTCAACCGTGTGACCTGTGAGGCCCGTATATGATCTGTGTATATGCAATGGGTCACATTCATGGGATCTCGAAAGGTCATAGCAGTGTAGGTTCTCCTTTTGCTGATGCTTTAATATGTATGCAGATGCATGGGAACTCGTTCGAAAGGAAACTCGCGATATTGAAACATGGTGGCACTTCAAATATAGATGTAGTCTTCTCAGCCCTCTCTCATCTTGCATCGTTGTATATCATTAAAATATACTTTTCTTCATTTGTGTCATTCAGATAGTCTTGTGCTCAATCTTGATCTTACGCTTTGCTTTACTAATAGCCTGAGAAGGGAAAATACATCATTTCTTTTTTCTGTTCATCAAGTTTCTGATTAGTTCCTTGAACATGATCAGAAACCAAAACGGAGAGTGCCGATTTTACATGGAGGGCGAGCGAGCGTGCCGGAGAAATCACAGCGTTCAAGAAGTGTGTCTTTCAGCCCTGACCGTGCTCGTGTGAGAGGGAGATCCCCAGCTTTCAATGCCCTTGCTGCCAATTTCGAGAACCCCAATGCAAGGAATCTTTCGACGCCACCCCCCATGATCCGAAAGCTCTATCCCAAGTCAGTGACCCCAGACTCCTCTAGGCTGGCATCTAAATCTGCTGCCATAGCTGCCCTTACTGCCCCTTTCGAGAAGTCAGCACCTCCACCCCAGCAATTACGTATACCGCGATCAGTTAAAGGTACACAGAGCTTACATATTTCCATGTCAAACTTCGGCAAAGAAAATATGGAGAAGTGGTGCCTAGATGGCACGTAAGGGAGCTTGTCTGGGAATATGAAGGAAGTGATTACCTTAGATAAGTTAGGCCTTGAGGAGATGGGCTGCTTGAGCTCACTTCAAAAGAGATTTACTGCACTATGAAGAATGCTTTAGAAACTATATATTTTATCAGGGTTAGGCTTTTCTGATGCAGCGTCACCTGAGGCAGCGAAATCAAACTCGGAGGAGAAACCCATCGAGGATTCAAAGACCAATAAGATAGAGTCAATTCAAGAGGATGTGAAAGAAGGAGAAGCTGAAGATGAAGAAGGGCTCACACTATACCCATATGAACGTCTCACGACAACATCAACGGATCCTGTTACAGACATTGACATTACCAAGAGAGAGGTAATATGTTCTTTACAACTCCGAGTATGCATTCCGTTATGTTTAACCACTGAACAGGAGGCAAATGGGAGATTCCAATATCAAAACTCAGGACTTGCTGCTTGAAAAACCATGATAAACCACTCAGTTCCTGGTAAAAGAATTAAGTTCTGCTCTGAGACTTCTGTGCTTCAAAAATGCAGGCTTACTTGTCAGCAGCGGATTTCAGTGAGAAGTTTGGGATGACAAAGGAGGCCTTCTACAAGCTGCCCAAATGGAAACAGAACAAGCTCAAGATGGCCCTTCAGTTGTTCTGATCAGTTCCCTCCCTTCACGTTCCTTATATGTCCTTCCCATCTGTTGCCCTGCAGTTTTGTTACCGGTCTGCAAATACCTAAAGAAAAACTCATACTTCACCATCCCAATATTTGTTTCTTCCATTGATTTTCTGACCGATCAAGACATATTCTAATTATGTTGCTTTTGAATGTTCCCGCAGTTGGGAAACTCAGCATCAGTTGGGACAGTCTGGTGCATTTCAGCTGCTTCTGTTCCCTGGTATACAAAAGCTTCGCCCATATCTGTCTATCCGGAGGTTCTTTCCGCTCTTTCTACTGCTACAGCCATTTGTCATCTGCTCGGCATATCTTTATTCATCGAAACTTCCCAATTTTTCATTTAAACTACCATAAAGTTACCAGTTCAAGAGAGTTTGATTGATAATCGTCAAGCTCTGAAAGAGTACTACTTTGATGGGATCATTGAAGTTTATGGTCAGAGATGGAAATATGTATACGGGAGAGGAAACATATACGGCAATGAGAGAGCTGTGACATTCTTTACTCTGTAATTTTCCATGTTTTCCTTTCTTGTCATCAACTCGACTTGAGAGGTCCCGACTCATCTGAATTTTCTAACTTCTTCATCTTAAAGGTTTAGAGGATCTTTCATTCGAAGTTTTGACACTCCGTTTGGTTTTACAATTACGTTTTTAAAATTTTAACTGTAACTTTAACTATTTTCACTACCCAACAAAAATTAACAACACAATTATTACTTTTTTTCTTCAATTTTTTAACCATTCAATTCAATTTTTAATATTAAATTCTCTCAACTATCCATTACTTTTTCCATAATTCAACAATACAATCATTATTTTCTCAACTATTCATTACTTTTTATATTTTTTCTCATAATTCAACAATACAATCATTACAACCCAATTAAAATCAAAATTCAATTCTACTTAACTCTAAAACCAAACACACCAATTTCCGTAATTTCGACTTAAAGATCTCGTCCATGCCAAACCTATGAAACGCATATCATCTCAGTTGTTGTAGAAAGAACTGTAGATTATTTTTGCCAAATCCCATCTTCATCACAAGCTGCACGTCAACAAAGGGATTATATAACTCCAGATGTAACGACGAACCGATCCAAGGCAATGTTTTATCACGACCCGAAATTTCGACAGAGTTTCTCCGAAATTTCCTCGATATCCATTTTTATATAAACTATCCACATAAAAACCCATTTTTCATAACTTCCAAAAATATATAACAAATCCAACAAGCTCTCCCTCTCTCTCACACACACACCCTTTATATATATATTTCAACAAAGCTACATCACTAAACCAACTAAATAAAAGCTTCAGGTCGTAACATATTCAGTACATTCTATACAAAAAGAATACTTCCAAATTACGCAGATTGACTATTAGGTTATGTAAAAGCTGTCTTCACATCTATTTGATGAACTTTCAAATTACGCAGTGCTGCAATTACAAGTATCATCCTAATGAAATTTATTCTCGTCACAGAAGAATAAGTATCAAAATAGTCCAAGCCTTCCTTTTGCCTGTACCCCTTAATTACAAGCCTGACCTTGTATTTATCAATGGATCAATCTGCTTTCATTTTCCTTTTAAAGATCCATTTGGATCCTAAGGGTTTACAACCAGTGGGGAGATCCACTAATTCCCAAGTGTGATTTCACAGAATCGAATCAATTTTACTTTTAATTGCCTCCTTCCAAAGAGGTCCCTCAGAGGAATTCACTGCTTCAGCATAACTTTGTAGTTCTTTTTCTAACAAATATGTCAGAAAATCATTCCCGAATGATTTTTCAATTCTAGCTCTTTTGTTGCTTCTAGGTTCAATCTCTTGATCCGAACACTACCTTTCATGATCTACATCATGAGGTCCATCATTCATAGTATGTGAGATTCGTTTCGACGAGCTTGATGCCTCATTTAGTTTACATGGAAATACATCTTCAAATAACGATGCATTCCTTAATTCCATTATCGTGTTCTTGTGTATATCAAGAATTTTAGATTCATGCACAAGAAATCGATAAGCACTACTATTATGTGCATAGCCAATAAAGATGTAGTCCACCGTCTTAGGACTGATCTTTGCTTTCTTTGGTGTCAGAACAACTACTTTTGCCAAGCACCCCCACACTTGCAAGTGATCGTAAGATGGTCTCCTACCTCTGAATAATTCATAAGGGGTCTTTTCCTCTTTCTTTCGAGGTATCTTATTTAATATGTAATTACTTGACAATATTGCTTCGCCCCACATATTTTGAGGTAATCCTGAACTTAATAACATCGCATTCATCATGTCTTTCAACGTGCAATTTTTGCGTTCATCAACACCATTCGATTGAGGTGAATAAGGTGCAGTCACTTCGTGTATAATTTCATATTGTGCACAGAATTCCCTGAAAGGCGTTACGTATTCGCCTCCTTTGTCACTCATTTCGCTTATGCTTTAGATAATTCTTGAAATCCTTCCAACCAGGAGGCAGTTTCTCAATGACAACAGTCACTTAGAAGGATTCACTTAGAGACATTCCCTCAACCTGAATCTCATGCAAGAGCACTTGAAATTCCTGCATTTAACTCATTACAGTCCTTGAATCCACCATTTTAAAATCGAGGAACCGTCCGATAAGAAATTTCTTCGCACCGGCATCCTCTTACTTATATTTACGGTCCAAGGATTCCCATATCTTCTTTGCCGTCTTAAATCCCTGATAGACACTATACAGGGAATCATGAAGACTGTTCATGATATAATTCCGACAAAGATAGTCGGAGTGCTTCCAAGCGTCAACCGCATTGAGAGCCGACACATCTGACTCCCCTACAGATGGGGTTGGAGCATTTTCAGTCAAGAACCTTGTATAGGTTTAAAGGTGTGAGGTAGAATAGCATCTTTTGCAGCCACCTCTTGAAGTTCAACCCATTGAACTTCTCTGGCTTCTCAACATGGTTTACAGGAACCATCGAGGGAGCAGCCACGTTTTGGCTAACCAAATGGTTAGGCAACATAGGAGCAGGGTTGGAGCCAGTAGTTTGGCTTCCTTTGGTCGCATCCCCATCGTTCCCTGACGCAATTCGAATTGTTTAAAATAGTAAAAATCTATTTCAAGATTGTATGTAAATAGATTATCTGTAATAAGTAACAAAATTGAATGACAATTCAAATAGCGGGTTGTATGCTATAAAATTAAATGAATATCACTAGTATAAGAACTTAGAAAATCAAATCGATACAAGGACGAAGTAGGAAGATCGGAAGACGCGAGAAAGCTAAGTACTGTGTATCACACAAATCACTTGAAACATATTCGTCCCATCAATGCGTGCTCGAGATCATGTGAGCGTCTGTTTCCCCAGGATAAAACGGCACCCAGTGCAGCTAGCAGCACGAGCTATCCGACCCCAGCGAACCAGAAAATGAAGCTGAGCACTCTCACTTGACTATGCAATTCTCTTCTTTTTGTTTTCAGGAAATGAGGGGAATGTTCAATTTATTGACAATCGAAGATGGTGTCCTTTCAATTCGCACCCATTCAATTCATAACAATTGATGGTGCCTTTTTCAAATTCCACCAACCACCCTTCAATACATTTATTTCATTAATTTCTCATTCACGAACCACCATTCATTTCATTATTTTTCCGACAGAAAACACTTCTCAAACTCCAGCGGTAAGTTGAACTTCCCTCGGGATAATAATACGACGTGTTTGGTCATGGAAATTGTTTTCCTGCTTTCCATTCTCTGCAATAATTTTTTTCTTTGACACTCGTGAAGTTTTTGTTTTCAATTAGTTCCAGTCACGTCACAAGCAAATAGACAAATAGAACTTAACGGACATCCGTAGCACGAGGATGCGATCTCAAGAAGTGTAACATCATATTAACATGGCCAGTACTGATGTTGATCATTTTGGTTCCAATCCAAGCAGCAAAGAGCAAACAGTTACTGAGGATTGGCATTTGAACTCAATCGATAGTTGGACCTATTTAACAGGGCACTTTTAATGGCACTAACAGTAGCTCCCATATCGAAAAGTTCTCTTCTTGTCTCTTTGTCTATGAAATGACTCCATTCCATCTGAATGGTATATACGAATAAATGGTGCTTTCGCGATAAAACCGAAAACGACCCGGATATGGGTTCTTGCAGCTGAGAGTGGGAAGTTTGCCGAGCCTGACATATGAGAACATGTTTTCCAGGTAGATCAGCAATTGTGGAAATGTCTGCCTTTGATCATCCTTATGTGTCGATGAATTGGCGCATTCAGTAGGTAGTGGAAAATCTCACAAGATGAACGGGAATAATACCTTGCATATATAAGATACCCCGATGATAAACATCTTATCTTAGGTTTTACGCATGCAAACAGGACTGGAACTAATCATCAGAAAACACAGAAAATTTCTTTTCGTTGAGAACTGTTCTGGAACTATTTGTCCTAACAATTAAGACGTCAAACTGCCAGAATGACATGATTAATATAACTCATTGGACTGGTTTTTATAATTCTATTGAGAGATCATTAGATAGAGTACCTGCTGCCTGCTTTTAGGTTTCAGATGACCTATGGTATCAGTCAGATAATTGTTGCTGTTATGGAGCTGACAGCGCTAAGAAGCCTGTGGAGATTGATCAACACATATACGAATTTGGGGCGGTGGAATATCATGTTCAGGTAACAACTCTGAATATTAACATAAATCAATTTTTAATCTGCCAGGGTGCACTGCATTTTTCACATGCTTGCAGTCTTATGATAACAAAGCAGGGCGAAGCGGATCAGCTCAAATATTTCAACTTTTTGTGAAAAAAAATTGCATTTCTAGTATTACAGTAGTCAGAATGTCAGTGTACCTGATAGTTTCGTGCAATGTTTGAGCAGTCTTCTATCTCGGAGCCTTACCTCACTCACCTGTCAATATCGACTCCACTGCTGTCTGAGGAATTCTCCAGCTCCAATGGGCTCTCATACGATGCCATACAGATGATAAAGGAAATCCGTGCAGACGCTCTAGAGATCATTGAACCGACCAAAGATGGATACCAACTCACTATCAGGCTCGACTTATCTAAGATCCCACCAGGCAAAGGTTCGATTATTCAACATCTATCAAACATCACTGCAGGGATGTCCGGTTTCCTCCCATCTAATCTCTGGCAAATGATTGCAGAACGAAATGCTGTAGATCATTTTCTATAAATTGTAATGAGCTTCCCGCTTGACCAAGACCAGTTTCAACAGACCAAGAAGTTCTAAAACTTGAAAAACTATTTCCTGGAAGATAAATATTCTAATAAACACATGGACTTCAAATGTCTACATCTTCATATTATAGAGTCGATAAAGGTCATCACGGAGATCTCCACGGTGCAAGCAAAACTTCTAAGCTGTCAGCTGAAAGAGATGCTGCAGAATGTCAACTCTCAGGAGCAGCTTCAAGGAATGTACAGGCCAATCAAACTCGTCTATCACCACAGAGAGCCCTTCTTTGTCATCAGGCAGGTAAGTCAGTCTCACACTCGGGAACTCACCATGATTAGCAAGATCAACAGAAAGAAAGATGAACTCTCACGCATGACCACCAATATATCCCAACTTTGTCCATATAAATCTGCAAAGCGGTCTAAAATGATGCAAATTTTAAATTGACAGCCACAGAAGATCACAGCGGTTTTTCCTATGCGATTCAAAGAAGACCCAGATGTGATCATAGCAACCGCATTTTTTCAGGTCTGTCTGAACAGTATACAAGACCAATCCAATTTCTTTTGTGTATCTTCTGTTGATTTAGGTGCCTTAAATGAAAAGTTCAGTGATAATTATTATGCTTTCTTTTCGAAAATCAGGAACTCATGGATGTGGGAAGTTCAGAAGCATGGGCCAAAGCACCTCCATGTACATGGTCACCCATCCCTCCTGCCGAGTTGAGAGGGGAACCACTTGAAGATCTGAGCACCAACTGCGGTTTCGTTTCGTTCGGTATGCACTCACTTTGTTACATAATCATCATTTCCAAGGAAGTTTTTCAGAACCGGACTGGCAGTGACTGGTCAAGGCACGGATTCCCAGGCTCGCTTGTGGGTCCAAGTCCGACCGACATTCTGATACAATTAAATTGGTAGACAAGAGAAGACTTAAGGATAATAAAGAAGAAGGATCAGCAGTTTAACTCACCTCTTAACACAGTGCACTTATCGGTGATGCAGATATTACTTCACATCATGTGAAAGGCAAAAGGCTGGACAAGACAGTATGGAGTTTACTGAATTTCCATGCCTTCGTCAAATATCACGTGAAGGTAAAAGAATGAAACAACAGCAGATTCTATTACCTTTACGAGAATTATTGCAAGCATTAAGTCGTGTTGATTGTTCACATAGTGCACCCGAGGCTTTATACAGAGAAGGATGAGAAAGCGCTTGGACAGTCTTGTCAAGGTGATGAACCAGTATCATACCTTCAAATACAGCTATCGAATTTCTGACTGTTACCCGGATGTTTTGTGTTCATTTTTCAAACTACAGATCCTTCACAGTGAAGGCTTAGAAGAAGAAAGAGAGCACGAAGAGGAACCTAAAGGTATGATCATATCTTCAGCTAAAAAGTTTCCAAACAGGATAATGCAAATTTTTCTATGATGAAAAATTATGCTTCCTTTGTGTCAGTTAGCGAAGCTAAGAATCCAGCTAGATTACAACCTTTTTGAATCGGAACGGAAAGCATACCTTCTCTGTAAACCTGGACATATAATTCACCATTCTTGGTTTGGTCCGGTTTCAGCTCATACTAAAACAAATCTTTGAGGAAATTCTTGATCCCCACTCTGTATATGCAGGTTGTGGTGCATGAGTAGTTTAGCTAGTACCTCAAGAGCTAAGAACCTCAAACGAAGATGCTGGAACTTATTTGTCAGGAAGTCCAAGAGAACACGTTCCCCAGTCAAAATCCGTGGAGGCGTGCGCTTTAGGCATCGGTGGTTAAAGATCCCGAAGTTCTCTTCGCCAAGGATATACAACAAATTAGACTAACAGTTTGTGATTTTGTTACGTTTGAAATCAAAGCATCACTAATCCACAGCAAAATAGCCCGATTTCTATCCTTGCACAACAAATTCCTACCAAAAAAATGCTGTAAAACTGAAGTTCTCAAACGTAAAGGGCGTAAGTTATACTCCAAGAGATTCAAGCGCCATGCTCAATCAGACTGCCTGGTTGTGTGCAACTTCGGGGTGATTGTTGAAGGTCCAATAGTTCTTCTTGGCGATGTGATACAGTTAATTACCATTCCAACAATCATAGAACAATAACATGAAACAACCAGCAAAGATTTTATTTGCCCTTCTCATTTCAGCAGCAGGTGAATGATAGAGTACTGATCAATAGCCAACATAGACATGATCACTCACTCTGTTTGAGACAGTGCACAAAAGAGTGCTCCTGTCAGTATGTATCTAGGCACTAAGCAGGGCAGAGGCCGATGAGAAATCGTTCTTTCCGCTTGTTGAGTTTGTGATCTTGTCATTAGCAGCATGGCTTATTAGGTAAGTTCCCACATAGGGCGACAAAGTGAGGCGCGATATATCTAGAAATCTCGAGTATCCTGCAATCAACCTAGCTTCCATCTGAAACTCACAAGACTATCTATTCAACTTTAAACCCCTTGTAGATGTTACTCCCAAAATTTTTTAAATGAAATTCCTACTCTCTCAACTATAACAAACAAAAATATTGCTCCCCAATCATTGTAAAATGACAAATAAATGAAAATTCAAAGAAAAAGCAAAATGATAAACATAGTCTAATAGCATTCGATAAAAAATCTTCTATCACATAAAGAAGAGATTTCTTTACGTCTCATTTCTCAACTAACCCTAGCAATCCTTTCCTGAGTTTAGTGGTATGCTCCGGAGATTTATTGATATTAAATTTACTAATTTTAGATTTTTCTTAAAAAATCTCTCTAATCATGCCATCAAATTTTACAGTAGAATTATCTGTTCAATTTTTTTTTATCTCCATAGGTGAATATTCAATCAAGAAAAAAAATTTCTTCATTTTTTTTATCTATATATACCGTGAAAATTCAATCAATAAATTTTGTAAGTTTTTGCTTGCTAAGGGCTGTGGTCTTGACTTCTTCGTTCACCATTCACAAAAAAGCTGATATCATAACTTCGTCCAAAGAAAACTGGTCGCGGACGGAATAATAAGTTGACGAAAACTTCAGGCACCGTTCTATAATTTTGAAGAGCATGCGGGCTCCATTGTAATTTCATGAACTTAAAATGGAAACCCTAGTTGCCGCTGTTGGCTCTCCCCCGCAACGCTACTCCCTTTATAAGCAGCTCAAAACCCTAATCGAGTTCTGGGTTTCTCTGTAGCCGTCGAAGATGTCGAAGCGAGGTCGGTTCTCTCTCTCTCCCCGAGCTTCTCCTTCTTCACAGTCTTCTTCCCTTTTCTGTTTGCTTCATATGAGAATCCATGCGGACTAAGTTGTGCTATCCGTTCGTTTTACCTGTGAACATGTACATTTTCTTTTTGTAGAATTAAGGCTTGATCACGTCTGCTGATAGTTTATGACATGTAGCTGAAGATTCGCTGACTTTCTGATGTATATTCGGGTTGGAGAAATCTCAATTTCATTATGAATGTATTAAGACTTCTGAATCTTAAATCTTAAATCTACTGTTGTTGTAATGGCGGTGAATTTTGTTGGAATTTGCGATGACGGAAGTTATTTACAGATGCCCTGTTATTGTGTAAAATGAATGTGAAGTTATCGGAGAGAGTGTGAAGACTGAGGAGTTGATGTTTTTTTTTTTTGGGCTTATAGGACGCGGAGGATCGGCGGGTAACAAGTTCAGGATGTCGCTGGGTCTCCCGGTGGCGGCCACGGTTAACTGTGCCGATAACACCGGGGCCAAGAACTTGTACATCATCTCCGTGAAGGGGATCAAGGGTCGTCTTAACAGGCTGCCCTCTGCCTGTGTCGGGGACATGGTTATGGCCACTGTCAAGAAGGGGAAGCCTGACCTCAGGAAGAAGGTGATGCCCGCCGTCATCGTGAGACAGCGCAAGCCCTGGCGCAGAAAGGACGGTGTCTACATGTACTTTGAAGGTCGATACTTTTATAGTGCTTATTGAACTGCCAGTACTTTGTTATGTTTTGAGTTTTGTTGATGCAGTTCGGTTCGTTTCTCACAGTTAAGATTGTCTGCTATTGGGTTTTATGGACATTTTTGTCTTGCTTGTCATATATTTCATAGGCGACGTTGACTCTTTTTTATGCTGGTGATGTGGTGTGAAGAATTGTTTTGGGTAGTTTCTTTGCACGTCCCATAGCCAGCTATAGTAGCTTTCCAACCTACCCCTACACCAGATGTTAAAATTCTATTATCATCCCTGTCAAGGTTGGGACACTACTCAGTTAATGTCTTTTGTAATTCACACTTGTTATCAACTGCTTCAGACATCGGCGAGGCTGTCTGTCATTCCATCCTCCAAACTACTTAGGTTCTCTTACTTGTTTGATATGCTTGTTGACTTGTATTCATATGCTGCTTGAGTTGTCCCTGGACATTAGTCAGGTATCCACCTAATGTCAGTGGTTGATACGGTTACGAGTCTGGAAAAGTGAGTCATGTCCTTCATTACAGATGTTCTTGCCCTTCAATGTTCACATCTGCTCCATCTGGGCTCTACATTTTTGTGACTGCCAGCAATTTAGCTCTTCATGTAGCTGCACAATGTTGCAGTTGTTCCTAGCCTTTGTTGCTTATATATATGTATTGTGGAGCTTGGTTCGGCCTGGGCATGTGCATTGTTTTGGGTAGTTTCTTTGCTGATGTTTACTGATGATCAATTCATTTATTTGCAGATAATGCTGGTGTTATTGTGAACCCTAAGGGAGAGATGAAAGGTACAGCTCTCTATAATTTTCGATGCACTTACATACCTCCTTATCTGATACGCTCTGATTTGTGAGATTCGCGCATCTTTGGCTAATTTTCCAAGATTTCTGACTCTCGTCTCTGGCTTGCTTTAGGTTCTGCTATCACTGGTCCTATTGGGAAGGAGTGTGCTGATCTGTGGCCCAGAATTGCAAGTGCTGCCAACGCAATCGTTTAAGAGTCCTTAAATTTTCTTGCTGTTCTTTGGTCGGGAACTCGGGGTGATATAGCACCTGCATCTTGCACTTTGTTTCAGTTTAGGGAGTTTTGAGTAATTTGAATTTTGTCAGATGGGCTTTCTTGTGTTCCGGTGGAGCTCTATCCTTGGATTATTGACTTCATTATATATTTTCAGAGTTATTGAACAGTATGCGTTAGTGTTTCTGGTGCTTTGATTATTGTCTATTAACTAAAAGGCCGTAGACAGACGGGACATAATTCAATTAAGAGCAACAAACTTTGATGCGATACATGCCATGCTCGACTTCTGTTCACTAGAGCATGTGAGTTTTGTTCTGCAAGACAATAAAGTAAGAATCTATCTTTTAAGATGTTATCTCAATGAACGTGTTTTCACGTGAAAAAGTTTTAAGTGAAGAAATGGAACCATTTTATGAAGTTGGGGTCACCAAAAATCCCGACAATTTCAGACTCCACTGGAAAATCTGTGGTATCTGTTCGCATCCTTCACTGTGGTCTTAATCTACAACTCTGCTCAGGTACTTGAGCCCCTCATGGCAGTCCCTACAGATCCTGAAGTTCTTCCCAATTCTGAGTGCCCTACCCTGCGGTGTGATGCCCTCCAGGAGCCCGAATCCCGCTGCCAGCTTCTTCCTAGGGTGCCGAAGCCTTTCTCTCCTCTCTGCCTCAACTATCGACTCGTGATGCACCATCTCGTCCATTACAGGCTGGTAACCTGAAAGCTCGATCAGCTCCTCCAGCTTCGCCTAGAGCTCACCCCTCCTCTCTTGTTTGTTGCCGGTCTCCTGCCACAAACACATGGACCCTCTCACGTGTCTCGACCCAGCTCTGGCCCACCTCTTTCCTCTTTTCTCTATATACTACTATACCTACGCTATCTATACCACTGCATGATGGAAAGAGTTGGCGTCCTGCAACAGTTATTTTTTGTATGATTTGATTAAATATTCTCTCTCTGATCAATTAAATAGAAGCAAAATAAACTACCAACCCAAAGGATAAAATAGTAATATCACAATATAAATTCCATGGCCCGATCAATAATATTAACACTATCAATACACCCCAGTCAGTATGATATATCTCCCTAGTCATACACTAAACAAGCTTCTATCTCACAATTCATGCAAGTGATGATATGATTAATTGTATTTTAAGAAAATTAACTCAAACTATAAGAGCAATTTGTAAATGACCAATAAGTTACTTAAACCCAATTTCAAAAAAATTCTGAACAAGCACCAAACTTCTTCCTAATAACCTCACCAAGCCAGTCTCACATCCTGAACTTTTTTTTTATATAAATAAATGACGGTCAGTAGTGATGACGACCTTATCGTCCCCGCTATGCAATTTTTGGAATCTCATGTTCAACCACAGTATATATAGAATGAACTGAACAACCAGCGCCAGTACTGGCCCTGTCAGCGTAGCACCATCAAAAATCTAATATAGTTGACAAAAGCTAGTATCCCCTAAGTTTACGTGAAGAGCACATTTTCTAGCAAATGTTTTGATATAAATATATAGAAGGAATTTGAACTTGGAACCTTAGGTTACCAAACCACATGAAAGTAGTCTTGTAACCATTAGGCCATCAACTCTGGTGGTCATATCGTAAAATTATAGCACATCAAAACAGATAACTCAAGGACATGTTCAGCTATTTCTCTTAAATAAGTAAACGAGATAAAAAGCAGCATAGGATGGCGGTAAAACTTTCAAGAAGTGTGTGTGTGGGGCTTGATGGGCCTAAAGGGCATTAATTGTCTTAAGGCCATATCTAACAAATCAGCCCAATAATATTCTAACGTGATTTTTTAAAAAAACCTTAGCTGTCTTATATATAATAAATAGAGATACATATTTAACCATTAGACGTTGGCTCGTGCTACTAATGGGAATCACTAATTAATTTATTCGATAAAAATGAAAATTGATAATTTATACGCCTGTTTATTAATTAAAAACTCCATAAAGATTATAATTATTCTTCATCATTTTCAAATATATACATGTTTTTCATAAAGATAAGGAAGGAACTTTTCATTAGCCAAAATTTTAATTAATAAAATTAATAATAGAAAGAAATTGATAGATGGGAGAGAAAAAATACATAATGAAGGAAGAAGTAATGGCAAGGGAGAGAGAGGAGAGAGAGGAGAGAGAATGGGAGATTTTTATAAAGTGAATATTTCTTTTTAAAGTGAATATTTCTTTTTAAAGAACACCTAGCTGACTTAAGCGATGGAGGGGGTTTCTAGGAAGCAATACCGGTCTCTCCTGCTGGAGGTGATCGGAGCTTGGAGCACGTGGTTCGTCTCGATCGCACCCCACATCGGGATGCAGTAAATTAACCCAATTTGATGATTTTAACAAATTTAATAAAGGGGAAAATTGGTGGGGGCATATCTAGAGGGAGCCTAGGGAGTCGGGTGGGGTTAGGTTAAATGAATCATCCCCCCATGTGTACAAACGTGCCATTCCGACAAATACGAGCTTGTTAAATCATTAAACAAACTGTGAGGATGCACACTTGACAATATATTTATGGTGGTCGAGGCCAGCGTTAGTGCGGGGATTTTAGTTTACAAATTAATTTATTAAAAAAAAAAAGTGGATGCTAGAGGGGAAATCCTCACTCGCTGCTAACAGTGAAGTCAATAGCTAATTTTGCTCTGACCCCGGGCGTTCTCCGTCGCCTTTACTTCATACTCTTCGAGCACAAAGCAAACAGCCATTCCCCTTCATCGATTCCCTTACTTTCGTTCGCAGACTTTTAACGATATGGCTGAGGCAGTTGTCCTGGGCATTGTCCAGAACATCCTCGGGACCTTGGCCTCCGACGCTCTCAAGGAGATCAGGCAGTTCTGGGGAACCAGGGACGAGCTCGAGGCTCTCAGTGGCACGATCTCGATCATCGAGCCGGTCCTGCTCGATGCCGAGGGGAAGTACGACAAGATCCCCAAAGTCAAGACATGGCTTCAGAGGCTTAAGGTTGCTTTCCGCGATGCGGAGGACCTGCTGGACGAGATCTCGACTGCTGAGTTGCGTCGCAAGCTGAGGACCGACCCGGTGAGCAAGTTGTTCTCGAGCTGCCTGAACCCGTTTTTTATGCTGAAAGTGTCTCGTAGAATCAGGGCCGTTAGACAGAAGATAGATTCCATTGCTAAAGACAGGCAGCTTCTACTCTTGGAGCTGGAGGAGCGTCCTGTCACGGATGTCCGGGGTGAGACCAGAGGCAGGAGGAGGGAGCTGACGCACTCCTTTATACTTGACCAAGAGATTATCGGGCGAGATGACAGTAAAAGAGAGATTGTAGAAGTTTTATTAGAAAAGGATGCAGAAGAAGCTGTTTCCGTCATTCCGATTGTCGGAATTGGAGGGTTAGGAAAGACGGCGCTCGCGCAGTGTGTTTTCAACGATGAAAGGATCAAGAGCCATTTCGAGGAAAGAGTCTGGGCCTGCGTGACTGATGTCTTCGATGCAAAAGCCATCATGAGGCAGATTATTGGTTCGGAAGGGAAAATGGAAATGGAGATGGAACAGTTGCAAAATGAGCTCCGAAGAAGAATCGATGGGAAAAAGTACTTGTTGGTCCTAGATGATTTCTGGAGTGAGGACCGCCAAAAGTGGTTGAGCCTCAAGACTCTGTTGATGGGAGGAGCGCGGGGAAGCAAGATTTTGATCACTACTCGACTGAATTTAGTTGCCGAGATAACTCGCACGGTTCTACGACTGTACTTTTTGAGAGGCTTGTCTGAAGAAATGTCCCAAGCTTTGTTCATGAGGATGGCTTTTAGACAAGGGGAAGACGAAAAAGATCCCGAGTTCATCTCCATGGCTTAGGAGATAACCGCAAAGTGTAAGGGGGTCCCTCTAGCCATCAGGTGCTTGGCAAATTTGCTCTTTGTTAAGAACAAGAAAGATGACTGGATGTACATTAAAGATCAACAACTCTCGAAGATAGATATCATGCGGCAAGACGATGCTATTCTAAGGATTCTTAGGCTGAGTTACGATCATCTCCCTTCTCATTTGAAGCAATGCTTTGCATATTGTTCATTGTTCCCAAAAAACCATCGGATTAATAAGAACCTTCTTATTCGATTATGGATGGCACAAGGATTCATTCAGTCAACAGACACAGGGCGACATCTAGAAGACATCGGAGAAGATTACTTCCAGGATTTGGTCAGTGGGAACTTCTTTCAAGACTTGCAAGAAGATGACCTCGGAAATGTGTACAGTTGCAAAATGCATGACCTGATGCACGACGTCGCTCGATTAGTAGCTGGAGATGAGTGCGTTTCATTTGGCGAGAATGCAGAAAGTACTAGTAGTGCAAGGACTCTGCATGTATCATGTGAATCTGTTGAGGATTTACCAAAGGTGCTTCCCATCTGCTTGAACCAAGCAAAGAAGCTTCGCACAGTAATTCCACTTTATCGTCCCAGTACTTCTATAGCACCAATGGTCTGCCTCAAAGATATTGCAAGGCTCGAAGGTATGCGTGTTCTGAAGCTAAATTATGCAAATATCAGCATGGTGCCAAGTTCCATCGGTAATCTGAAGCATCTCAGAGAACTTGATCTTTCTTTTAATCCGATTGACACACTCCCCAGTTCCATAATCAAGTTACAAAATTTGCAGACACTTATACTCTCTAAGTGTCAGGAGCTTAAGGAATTGCCAAGAGACATCAGAAAACTCGTAAAGCTAAGGCATCTTGACCTTTCACGGTGCACCAGCCTGAGTTATTTGCCCAGTGGACTCGGAGAGTTGACTTCTCTGCATACATTGTCATATTTTGTGGTCAGCAATGACCATTCGACCCGGAAATATCATGCCCAGCTAAACGAATTGAATAGCCTAGACAATTTGAGAGGGTACCTTCGCATCAGCAATTTAGGATACAAGAAGGAGGATGTCTTGGAGTATAAGGGGCTGAGCTTGACCAAGAAGGGTGGCCTACAATCGTTAGTGTTAGAGTGGGAAAGAGTTGGAACACTGGATAGTGCTGAGGAGGCATTCAACAATCATGAGGCTATGTTAGATGGTCTCCAGCCGCACCCAAATCTCAGATGGTTATGTCTTATGCATAACATGAGCGCGAGGCTACCGCAGTGGATAATGGATGACATGATCAGCTCCGTACCAAACCTGGTTGAGATTAGTTTCTGGGATTGTAGAAATCTCCAACATCTTCCTCCACTGGGTCTGCTGCCTCATCTCAAGTCCTTGAAGCTGGCCCTTCTATTCATGGTCGACTGTATAGATAACAATAACAGCAATGTTTTGGGCAACGATGATGTGAGCACAAGAGGAACGACTCCTGATACGATAGTTAGGCAAGAGGAGGATCATCAGACTATGCTACAAAAGTCCTTTCCACGCCTTTCTCAGTTATCTATCGTCAACTGCCCCAAGCTGACATCTCTGCCAATCCTTCCACAGCTAGAGAGGCTGACGCTTTATGATGTCAACGAAGGAATACGACACGGGTTCGTTGAGAAACTCAGCTTGAACCGTTTGACGATTGGGGGGATGAAGACTCTTGAAATAGTGCCAAACGAGTGGCTGCATGGGCTCGTTTCTCTCTCCAGAATGACAATTGCTCGCTGCCCCAAGTTGACCTGTCTGTCTCATGGTATGCAAAATCTGAACAAGCTTAGACAACTTATTATTAGGGAGTGCGACCAGCTTGATCTCTCTGTCGATGAGAATGGGAATGCACTGCAATTTCAAGCACTCACGAGCCTCCGATATCTAACAATCTATGGAATCCCGAAACTCATATCGCTGCCAGAGTGGCTTCTTCATCTCACCAATCTTGAGGTGCTCCACCTCAGTAACTTGAGTAATCTCGTGGCTTTGCCAGGGTGGATAGGAGATCTGCTATCGCTTAGGACGCTTGAAATCGTTCAATGCGGCAGTTTGACAGCTCTGCCCGAAGAGATATCAAAGCTCAAATCCCTAGAGTGTGTGAGGATTGCAGGATGCCCTCGCTTAGAAGAAGCATGCCTCAAGGATACGGGAACAGATTGGCCTAAGATTGCTCATCTGCAAATACATTTCAAGGAGTTGGCTCACCTCGATGAAACGGATATATCAATTAAAATCATGTATGTCTTCCTAATCCCACTTCATTCTGTAAAACTGTTGTTGGTCTTTCATTTTCTTAATCTGTAATTTTGTCTTTAAAGTGCTGAAGAACTAATTTTTGAATGCCATCATGCTTTACTACTGCAGGGGATGGGAGTAAGAACTCTTGAATCTACGAGAAGATACAGTTATGTACACGCATACAGGCTGATAACTCTGTTCATCCCTAAGGTAATCAATATGTTTCTCGATTACCTTAATCTGAAAATGATGTATGATTTTAGGAAACGTAATATTGCTGTTCGAAGACTAGCATGTGATATATTTCTGTGTTCTTCCAGGGTCCAAACTGGAGTCAAAGCTCAATGTTTGGCGCCCTCAACATGCCTTCTATATGTAAATTTGCCTCGTGAGATGCCTAAAGAACTTTTGTAATATGAATTTGCCTCGTGAGATGCCTAAAGCTAACTTACTTTGATTCCTAATTCATTCTGATTGTCACATCGGGAGAGACCCATATAATAATACAGTTTCTCTTTCTTCCTTTCCATACATCAGTTCTGAAATTAGGCCAAACAAACATGTCCGGTAAGACGGAGAAAGTTATGGATTCCAGATCATTTTTGTTGTGCTTCAAAGAGAGCTTGATACTGGACTGTGATGGTGAATTTTGATGTAATGAATAAAAGATTTTAAGGTCGATGGAGACCGGATTAGATTGAGATCTCATATTTGTATACTATGGTTTAATCTCAAGAAGGAGAGAAGCCGTGTTTGCTGTTCGTGGCCCTGAGCATTTTTCGGTAGAAAAGCATGGCCTAGCCCCAATACAAACTAAATTAAATCAAGAGATACAAAGACATATGGGGCATGGACGTTCGATACATCATCATTGGAAGCAGAAAGAGAGAGCTCATTGGCATCACATGTGGAAGGACATGAACTCCTAGCTTTTGTTTGAGTACAAAACTAGTGAGCGAGTCAATGCACTTGTTGGCTTACCCGAGTCGATGAGAAAAGAAAAAAGAAGAATTAAGAAGAAGATGACCCTTCTGTTAATTTTAAAATCTACTAATTGATTGATTGCTGGTGGTCAGATGGAATGTATACGATCTTTGTAAATGTCGATGGAAGGAAAAGTATTTAAGGGAATCGTCGAGAACATAAAATAGCTGTTGTGGTAAAGATGAAACCTCAATATGCTACAAAAGTAATCCACAGCATCAAGACCAAAAACGTGATATTCAACAGGAAAAATAAAGAGAAAAACTGAAGAACATAATTGATAGTTATGGGTTCCGCTCCTTATCAACTAAGCTTTTGGAGTGAATAGACGCCCAACTACTTATAGGTCTAGTTGAAATTTATCAAACTTATGATCTAATAATACTTATATACAGTGGCAGAGCCAATGAAGGAGCAGGGTGGCAATTGCCCCCCTCAACTTTGAAATTTTTAAATTTTACCCTAAAAGTATGAGTTTTTTTTATGTAAAATTAGTATTTTCCCCCCTTGAACTTTGAAATTTTAAAATTTTGTCATAAAAGTATAAGTTTGCCTCCCTGGATAAAAATGTTGGCTCCGCCCCTGCTTATATAGATATATTAGAAATAAAATATGGAATATTGTGCTCAAAAATCAAATCTATGAATTTTACGTTTTTATATATTTGCTTTTCATGACAAGTCAACTCATTAAGAAAAACTTAATTTTGTTAAATACAGATGCAAATTGGCCCAAAAAAAAAAGATAGAATCAAATAGAAATGCAATTTTATACAATTAAAACTGTGAAAATTAATGTCTACCGAGTAAAAAATCAACTAACTTATTCCAATTTTATAATCCAATATAAGAACAATTAACTGAATCTTATGATTAACTCAAAATTATAGAGTGCCCAGCTTAAGAAAAAAAAGGAAATCAATCTATAATTTCCTCTGATCTCAAATTTACATTACTTCCATCTTTATACAGTCCCCGCTACTCAAACATACCTCATCGGAGCACTGTTTATTTATTTAATTATTATGTTCGCAAACATAATCTAACCCTTTTCCGTATGGCCTTTTCAGTAGTAGTCTGTAATGCTTTACATGAATCCGAAGAGGGAAAAAAAAGACAATGTCGTGTGTACATTATGTAAATCCATGAATATTTCGACTATCGGCACGTGAAAACAACCAATCTAAGGTTTGACCAATCGATATTATTCCAACCAAATTGAGAAAAACAGCTCTCTTATTCCTTTTCCAACAGTTAACAGATAACTTGGCACGAATACCTCTTGGAATGGGTGTGCCATGTGAGAAACATAACATCTATATCGATGTAACCCCAAATTCGCACCAATATTCCTTACCAAGAGGGAATGTATCTTTTTTTTTTCCACCCCCTATGTTTGAAGATTTCTTCTTTACTAGATGAAAATCCCCGCGTTGCGCAAGAATGGTTAATATTTTTTTGATAGAAAGTAATATTTAAAATAAATATATTATGAATTTTTAAAAAAAATTATCAATTTAGAAATTGTTTCAATTGAAAATTAAATAAGATTATCGGAGGATCACTGAGTTTTAAATAAAAGAAATTAATGCAAAATTGAAAAGTAATGAAAAAGAGAAGATCGAGAATATACTTACAGTTATAGAAAATCGGATGGAAAAATCACACCTTAAAATTTCCTACGCTATAAATAAGCAAATAAAGCTAAAAAATATAGAGAGACTAAAATTTTATTGAAGAAACAAAATTAGGAATTTGTTGAGTGAGGGAAACTTCACTTTCCTTTACATCTATAAGCCATATATAGATGATTCATAAAAATAATAGGGAAATATTTTGGTATCTATAAAAAAAGATTTTCTTTCTACTGAAAAAGAACATGAATTTTCTTAAGATTTATATAATATATATATATATGGAGATTATTTATACAAAAATAAAATCTTTCGACTATATATTATTTTTATAGTTTTTTATTATAAAGGGAACTCTTCAAGTAATGAAGTGGTTGTTATACATAAATGGTTTATCGAGATTTATATAAGTTGAAAAAAAAAAAATATATTTAAAATGTAAAAACTAATTCCGTACTTTTTCTTTCAATTTAAATTTGTATCATAACAATCTAAAATTTCATGAAAATCGACCTAATATATATATATATATATATATATATATAAAATCTACGATTATTAAGTTTAATTCTTATATATATATATATAGATATAGAATTTGAGATACAAAATATATTTCTTAAATACTCATTGACAAACATATAGATTATATTTAAGTCATATATACATGAATATATCTTTCCTCGATATTAAAGGCATACATACTATTTAAGATAATTATCTTAGGAGAGAAAAACAATTAGAAAGTATACTTTCCTCATAGATGAATTAGCATATAATTTCCCTGTATAACTAACATGTGGTGAAAATAAAATATATATGGCAATATAATAATTCAAAGATCTATCTATCTAATAAATAGTACCTTGTATATGATTATAAAAAGATAAAGTATATAGTAAATACGAAAACTAATATTAAAAATTAATCATGTAAGATTAGATTAACACAAAATTTATATCGTATATCATTTTTGAATTGAAACTTCAAAGGAAAAGATCTATTGACAACTAAGGTAGTTTAAAAACACGAGATTTACAATGGAGAGTGATGGACAAGGCTTACGTTGTAGTACAAATTCTTTGTTGTAAGAATTTTCTAGAGAAATAATAAAACTGTATAAACTAGGCAAAAAGTAATTAATATTGAGAGAAATATTCTTAAAACTATAAAAAAAATTGAAAATAAAAAAATCGATGTATATTGTGATAGACATGGCCTTTCTTTTATGATTAGCTAATACTAACCTCCATCAATCTTCCTTGATTTGTTCATCAAACAGTATAAAGCTAACCATAGAAATTTTCAATGGAACAACATATATTATCTATAAAAAATTTAAACCTACTTGACTACTCTTTAACGTAAATATGCTATAATGCTAATACTCATCAAAATAAAATTAATGAGATTATGTATAAATAACCAATAAACTTGGAAGGCTTGGAGGAGAGGCAAGAATATTTACATGTTGTAGGGACTTTTTTTGCGGGTGAATTTGGGGTCGCTTGGAGTAGGGATTTCATAGTTAATTTATATATGCATATACACGCACAGTTTCCAAATAATATAGTTTACCTTATAATATAATTCTAGAAATACACTTAGACTTACCGACTAATATAGCATTGCAATATATTTCTTATATAGAATATGCAATATATATATATATATATTGATATAATGCAATTATTATAATATATAACATTGCATTGACTAATATAGCATTACCTCTTTTTGTTAAACTTGTGCAGTTTATATATATAAATTGCTACAATATAAATAATTTTCTGAAAAGTAGTTAATATGTAATCTACTGCATATTTTGTTCTTTTGTATATATTCGACTATATGCAAATAATATATATATTCTACTACATAATTAATGATAAAAAATTTCTTAATATATAATTAATGACGTGGCAAAGTGAGATAGCTCCGTTTCTTTTTTTGATGATGTGAGGACGTGAGAATTGAGTTCGTGCTTTGTTTTCATAATATATAAATTAAATGACATCCCACTAAAGTTTCATCTAAACAGGTGACGCTAGAGAATAAAAAGCTAATTAAAGAAATTGTTTGCAGATCAAACCAAATGGGTGGTGATCATCTTGATTCCCATGCTGCCTTGGTTAAATGCATAACCTTTACCAACAAAGTAATGATTGAGTGATAAACAGATTCAACTCCCATAATAAGGTGAAGAACACAAGTTCGAGTCTTGGGAAGTGTACACTTATCCCAAGAAAGCACTCCCCCACCTAAGCTAAAGCTTCCCCACGCTTATCGCTGCGCTCCCCGTCGACACAAAGTCGTCATAGATTCCTCCCACCAAGGCCAACTCTGATGCCACTTGTCACAGGCTCCAAGTTTGGATCCTGTGCAAGCGCCCAAGATCTATATATTGAGGCTCCCCAGGCCCCGCTCTCCCCAAGTTGACAAGCTAACACAAATATTCCAAAATAAGGACAGGAACATCCGGAGTACGTATCTGTAATATACCAACAAATATTTATCTCGCATACAATGAAGACAACCATACAAATAGTAAAGGGTTAATCACACCAAAAATCATGAATTTTGACTGTTTTCTCAAATCTAATATAGACTTTCAATTTTCTCAAATCTAAGTAACAACTTGCCACGTTAGACCAAATATAGCATCCGTCACGTTTTCTGACGGGGCAAGTAACGGCAATCGATGTGACCTGACTATTTTTAAGCTCTAATCAAACAGCGACACCTGAACCAATGGTCCCACTTTATTATTTAAGAAGACCATAATATTTCTCATTTTTCAAATTTGACCCCATATTCTTGGGATCGAGTGGAGGAATCAAGTCGTGGAAGGAGGAAGGTCTTCAATGCCGAGATTTATGAACCTGCTACTGCTACTCATTATCAAGTCGTGAAGCCCACCCATGAAACTGCTATTGCAATTTATGAACCTGAATTCCCACAGTGAATGCAGGTCTTCAATGTCGAGATTCTCAAACCTGTCGTTCTTCGAGCAAGTTTGTCTTCCGGTTGACATGCAAGAGAACCAAGCAAGACAAACTGGATGGAAGCTGCAAGACAAACTGGATGGACGTCGTCAGCGGAGTCGAGTGGTTGAGGGGCGAGGGAACCTACAACCGGGCCGTTCCCCTCTCTTCTCCCTCTGTTTTTGAATCGGAAAACATAGGGAGAGGGGAGGGGGCCGACCCAGCTAAGGACTCCCCCCCGGTTGGCCGTCAATCCCTGAGGTGAGGTAGGAAGCAGCGTGATGGAGATGGTGATGAAGGAAGGAGGTGGCTGAGACAGTGGTGCGAGGAGACGAGGATGATAATGAGGGAGCTGGATGGTGAATGGCAGATGAAGAAGGAAGAAAAAAAGGAAGGCTGAGATGTGTGGTGGATTGTTGTTGCCAAGGAGCCAAGAGGGACGGGGAGTGAAGGTGGCTATGAAGTGAAGAGCAGAGGAGGAGGAGGAGAGGGATGAGAGCAGAGATGAGGAGAGGGAGAAGGAGAGATGATGAAATTGCTGGTGTGGTGATGGAGATGGTGATAGTCAGGGAAGCCAAGAGCCCGAGAAAGCCCCCAACTGCTGCTTTTTTTTTTCCCTCTTTTCTTCACTGAGAGTCACCAAGCCAAGAAAAAGAAAAAAGTTGATGGTGATATTGCCTTGTGTAGGCGTAGATCAGTAACTCGAGCTGGTGAGGAGAGTAGCCACACCAAGTGCAGAGCAAAAGATGAAGAGAAGAAGATGGTCGTTGTGGCGTGTGCCTCAGGAAGTTGCAGGCTCGAGTCGAAGAAGAGAAACCGAGATGCAAGTCGGTTGATGGAAGTGATGGTGACTCTGATGGGGTGTGCATGGAGGTGCCTCTGGGAGCATGGGCTTCCGTCCATTTCCTGAGAAAAAGCCGGAAAACCGAACCAGAAGCAGGAAGAAAACGATGGAAAAAAGGAAAAAAAAAAAAAGAAGAAAGGAAGAGAGAGGGCATGGCCTGGGTCTCGGGTCTGTGGGAGTTTTTTTATCAACTGAGATGATGATCTCTTGCGTGCACTCCAAGGAGGACGGAAGAATGCAGAAGGCGAGGAGAAGGTGAGGATGTTGATGGAAAAGACTGGGGAAAAAAAACGAAGCAGAGCAGAGAAAGGAATAGAAAAAGGGAAGGAAAGAAGGCTGGTCCAGGTGTCGTTGTTTGATTGGAGCTTAAAAATAGTCGGGCTACATCGGCTGTCATTACTTGCCAGGTCAGAAACGTGACGAAATTCGTGACGGATGCTATATTTGGTCTAACATGGCAAGTTGTTGCTTAGATTTGAGAAAAATTGAAAGTTTATATTAGATTTGGAAAAACAAATTTCATGATTTTTGGCGTGATTAACCCAATAGTAAAATCCTCCTGTCACACTTGGGGAAGAATCAAAATGCTAGCCCGTGAGAAAGGGATGTGAGTGAGATCCTCTTATACATATTACACCACTATTGTTCTCTATTTTTCCAATAATAGTAAGATTAAATTGAAAAATACATATAACAAAAATTAGTGGCTCTCTCAAAATTTCAAAAATTGAATGGGATGAATTGACGCCATAATCTTCTTTATACTAGTTGATATTCACGCATTGCATGGTAGTTTTTGACAATTTTTATATGACAGAAAGTAGGTAATTAACTTATATGAGACACAAATAAATATAGATATTAAGAAAAGTATGTTAAAAATTGTATATATTTTACTAAATAGACCTGCAGGTATGGAGAAAGCGGCAATCAATAGGATTTCCCTAATCCTTTCATAATAGAACTCATGAGTGCGAACAACTGCATAATCTAGCCTAGTAGAAACACGAATAACAATAATCACATGATATAAACTCAATAGGGTTGTCTCCATGGTTAAATGAAGCAACTTCATCAGTGAAGATCCAAATGTCTGTATTTATAGGCATATGGCATATTGAACTCGAATAGTTTCTCATCCGAGGAGTTTTTTTCCCATTATCGAGAGAACTTTCAACTTTTAAGAAATTTAATTATATTATTAATATTTACAATAAATGTAGGTACGTAATTAAAATGTGTCGAATATGGCACAAGCGAAATGTAATGCAAGTTCATTGAACTGAAATCGAAAATTCAATGCAGATGGAGTTGGTGTTTTATAATTTCGCTTATGTGATGCTCATCTACGTGTCCCGGCTTTTATATACTATAATTGATTAACTCACATTGTGTACGGGTGCTTTCCACCTTAAAGGCTACAAAATAATTTTTTACAAATGAGGTCTTTTGATGAATTGTCTACAAATAAGCTCGTTACATTTCAAAAACATACTAAGATGTAAACCCGTGCGATGGTGCAGATAAAAAAAAAAATTCTTCATCAATTCTTGATTCATCACATTACTTTGTTGATGACCAGGCATTCCACGGAAGCAATTGAATAATATTTTATTGCAACTAATCTAAATAATTTTACACGTTATGCATAAACAAAATTAGTTAAACCAAATGAATTATGGGAGAGGAACCTGATCAGAGTACTGCGAAGCAAGTAAGAGACCTGTTCGGCATCTGAGGCCTTCTGCGTCAGCGAATCTTGGCCATAGGATCGTGATACTGCGGCTGCAACTTGGTTACCGATTTCATTCAAAACGATCGCAGCACCATATATAAAGGATGTAGTGGCACTCTGTGTACAGCTCCATCCGTTACGATTCGCCAAAAGTGGTTTTGCTGCAGATTCACGCCCGTCACCCTCTACACACGTGGATGAGGAACATCCTGTGGGGGCAAAAATTATGATCTAAGCATGTACATTATCCTGACTAGTAGAGCGCATAAAATGCATGATTCTTGAGGCTGTCCGCGTAGCCCCCCTAAACACTATTCTATTGCGTTCAGGCCAAAGACAAAAACAAACAATGCATTTAAAACAGAATAAATCCCGGTTGAAATGCTCCTCCCCGCCCAGCCCATAACGAGCCATTCTTGGACCGACATCTCTGGGAAAGCCCTCAGTTCTGACTTCGATCGTAGCAAACCAGGCTCTAGAGAAGGGGCAAGACCACATCAGATGGTCCCAAGTCTCGTCCATATCCAAGCGAAAGGAACA
>NW_022204480.1:0-13509 GCF_007655135.1 Punica granatum | reverse complement strand
CCCGTTGATTCTGCATTTACTTTAAGCAAGACTCCCCTTCTTCACTTTTCGGGCTTTGCCCGTTGATTCTGCATTTACTTTAAGCAAATACTCCCCATCTTCACCTTTCCGAGATTACCCGTTGATTCTGAATTTACTTTAAGCAAAGAGCCCCCTTCTTCACATTTTCGGGCTTTGCCCGTTGATTCTGCATTTACTTTAAGCAAGTACTCCCCATCTTCACCTTTCCGAGATTACCCCGTTGATTCTGAATTTACTTTAAGCAAGCGCCCCCTTCTTCACATTTCCGGGCTTTGCCCGTTGATTCTGCATTTACTTTAAGCAAGCACTCCCCTTCTTCACTTTTTCGGGCTTTGCCCGTTGATTCTGCATTTACTTTAAGCAAGTACTCCCCATCTTCACCTTTCCGAGATTACACCGTTGATTCTGAATTTATTTTAAGCAAGCACCCCCTTCTTCACATTTCCGGGCTTTGCCCGTTGATTCTGCATTTACTTTAGGCAAGCACTCCCCTTCTTCACTTTTTCGGGCTTTGCCCGTTGATTCTGCATTTACTTTAAGCAAGTACTCCCCATCTTCACTTTCCGAGATTACCCGTTGATTCTGAATTTACTTTAAGCAAGCGCCCCCTTCTTCACATTTTCGGGCTTTGCCCGTTGATTCTGCATTTACTTTAAGCAAGTACTCCCCATCTTCACTTTCCGAGATTACCGTTGATTCTGAATTTACTTTAAGCAAGCGCCCCCTTCTTCACATTTCCGGGCTTTGCCCGTTGATTCTGCATTTACTTTAAGCAAGTACTCCCCATCTTCACCTTTCCGAGATTACCCGTTGATTCTGCATTTACTTTAAGCAAGCGCCCCCTTCTTCACATTTCGGGCTTTGCCCGTTGATTCTGCATTTACTTTAAGCAAGCACTCCCCTTCTTCACTTTTTCGGGCTTTGCCCGTTGATTCTGCATTTACTTTAAGCAAGTACTCCCCATCTTCACCTTTCCGAGATTACACCGTTGATTCTGAATTTACTTTAAGCAAGCGCCCCTTCTTCACATTTCCGGGCTTTGCCGTTGATTCTGCATTTACTTTAAGCAAGCACTCCCTTCTTCACTTTTCGAGATTACCCGTTGATTCTGAATTTACTTTAAGCAAGCGCCCCCTTGTTCACATTTCCGGGCTTTGCCCGTTGATTCTGCATTTACATTAAGCAAGCACTCCCCTTCTTCACTTTTTCGGGCTTTGCCCGTTGATTCTGCATTTACTTTAAGCAAGTACTCCCCATCTTCACCTTTCCGAGATTACCCCGTTGATTCTGAATTTACTTTAAGCAAGAGCCCCCTTCTTCACATTTTCGGGCTTTGCCCGTTGATTCTGCATTTACTTTAAGCAAGTACTCCCCATCTTCACCTTTCCGAGATTACCCCGTTGATTCTGAATTTACTTTAAGCAAACGCCCCCTTCTTCACATTTCCGGGCTTTGCCCGTTGATTCTGCATTTACTTTAAGCAAGCACTCCCCTTCTTCACATTTTCGGGCTTTGCCCGTTGATTCTGCATTTACTTTAAGCAAGTACTCCCCATCTTCACCTTTCCGAGATTACCCCGTTGATTCTGAATTTACTTTAAGCAAGCGCCCCCTTCTTCACATTTCCGGGCTTTGCCCGTTGATTCTGCATTTACTTTAAGCAAGTACTCCCCATCTTCACCTTTCCGAGATTACACCGTTGATTCTGCATTTACTTTAAGCAAGCGCCCCCTTCTTCACATTTCCGGGCTTTGCCCGTTGATTCTGCATTTACTTTAAGCAAGCACTCCCCTTCTTCACTTTTTCGGGCTTTGCCCGTTGATTCTGCATTTACTTTAAGCAAGTACTTCCCATCTTCACCTTTCCGAGATTACCCCTTGATTCTGAATTTACTTTAAGCAAGAGCCCCCTTCTTCACATTTCGGGCTTTGCCCGTTGATTCTGCATTTACTTTAAGCAAGTACTCCCCATCTTCACCTTTCCGAGATTACACCGTTGATTCTGAATTTACTTTAAGCAAACGCCCCCTTCTTCACATTTCGGGCTTTGCCCGTTGATTCTGCATTACTTTAAGCAAGCACTCCCCTTCTTCACTTTTTCGGGCTTTGCCCGTTGATTCTGCATTTACTTTAAGCAAGTACTCCCCATCTTCACCTTTCCGAGATTACCCCGTTGATTCTGAATTTACTTTAAGCAAGCCCCCCTTCTTCACATTTCCGGCTTTGCCCGTTGATTCTGCATTTACTTTAAGCAAGTACTCCCATCTTCACCTTTCCGAGATTACACGTTGATTCTGCATTTACTTTAAGCAAGCGCCCCTTCTTCACATTTCCGGGCTTTGCCGTTGATTCTGCATTTACTTTAAGCAAGCACTCCCCTTCTTCACTTTTTCGGGCTTTGCCCGTTGATTCTGCATTTACTTTAAGCAAGTACTCCCCATCTTCACCTTTCCGAGATTACCCGTTGATTCTGAATTTACTTTAAGCAAGAGCCCCCTTCTTCACATTTCGGGCTTTGCCCGTTGATTCTGCATTTACTTTAAGCAAGTACTCCCCATCTTCACCTTTCCGAGATTACACCGTTGATTCTAAATTACTTTAAGCAAGCCCCCCTTCTTCACATTCCGGGATTGCCCGTTGATTCTGCATTTACTTTAAGCAAGCACTCCCCTTCTTCACTTTTTCGGGCTTTGCCCGTTGATTCTGCATTTACTTTAAGCAAGTACTCCCCATCTTCACCTTCCGAGATTACCCGTTGATTCTGAATTTATTTTAAGCAAGCGCCCCCTTCTTCACATTTCCGGGCTTTGCCCGTTGACTCTGCATTTACTTTAGGCAAGCACTCCCCTTCTTCACTTTTTCGGGCTTTGCCCGTTGATTCTGCATTTACTTTAAGCAAGTACTCCCCATCTTCACCTTTCCGAGATTACCCCGTTGATTCTGAATTTACTTTAAGCAAGAGCCCCCTTCTTCACATTTTCGGGCTTTGCCCGTTGATTCTGCATTTACTTTAAGCAAGTACTCCCCATCTTCACCTTTCCGAGATTACACCGTTGATTCTGAATTTATTTTAAGCAAACGCCCCCTTCTTCACATTTCCGGGCTTTGCCCGTTGATTCCGCATTTACTTTAAGCAAGCACTCCCCTTCTTCACTTTTTCGGGCTTTGCCCGTTGATTCTGCATTTACTTTAAGCAAATACTCCCCATCTTCACCTTTCCGAGATTACCCCGTTGATTCTGAATTTACTTTAAGCAAGAGCCCCCCCTTCTTCACATTTCGGGCTTTGCCCGTTGATTCTGCATTTACTTTAAGCAAGTACTCCCCATCTTCACCTTTCCGAGATTACACCGTTGATTCTGAATTTACTTTAAGCAAAAGCCCCCTTCTTCACATTTCCGGGCTTTGCCCGTTGATTCTGCATTTACTTTAAGCAAGCACTCCCCTTCTTCACTTTTTCGGGCTTTGCCCGTTGATTCTGCATTTACTTTAAGCAAGTACTCCCCATCTTCACCTTTCCGAGATTACCCCGTTGATTCTGAATTTACTTTAAGCAAGCGCCCCCTTCTTCACATTTCCGGGCTTTGCCCGTTGATTCTGCATTTACTTTAAGCAAGCCCTCCCTTCTTCACTTTTTCGGGCTTTGCCCGTTGATGCTGCATTTACTTTAAGCAAGTACTCCCCATCTTCAACTTTCCGAGATTACCCCGTTGATTCTGAATTTACTTTAAGCAAGCGCCCCCTTCTTCACATTTTCGGGCTTTGCCCGTTGATTCTGCATTTACTTTAAGCAAGTACTCCCCATCTTCACCTTTCCGAGATTACACCGTTGATTCTGAATTATTTTAAGCAAAGCCCCCTTCTTCACATTTCCGGGCTTTGCCCGTTGATTCTGCATTTACTTTAGGCAAGCACTCCCCTTCTTCACTTTTTCGGGCTTTGCCCGTTGATCTGCATTTTTAAGCAAGTACTCCCCATCTTCACCTTTCCGAGATTACCCGTTGATTCTGAATTTACTTTAAGCAAGCGCCCCCTTCTTCACATTTCCGGGCTTTGCCCGTTGATTCTGCATTTACTTTAAGCAAGCACTCCCTTCTTCACTTTTTCGGGCTTGCCCGTTGATTCTGCATTTACTTTAAGCAAGTACTCCCCATCTTCACTTTCCGAGATTACCCGTTGATTCTGAATTTACTTTAAGCAAGAGCCCCCTTCTTCACATTTCGGGCTTTGCCCGTTGATTCTGCATTTACTTTAAGCAAGTACTCCCATCTTCACCTTTCCGAGATTACACCGTTGATTCTGAATTTATTTTAAGCAAAGCGCCCCCTTCTTCACATTTCCGGGCTTTGCCCGTTGATTCTGCATTTACTTTAGGCAAGCACTCCCCTTCTTCACTTTTTCGGGCTTTGCCCGTTGATTCTGCATTTACTTTAAGCAAGTACTCCCCATCTTCACCTTTCCGAGATTACCCGTTGATTCTGAATTTACTTTAAGCAAGCGCCCCTCTTCACATTTCCGGGCTTTGCCCGTTGATTCTGCATTTACTTTAGGCAAGCACTCCCCTTCTTCACTTTTTCGGGCTTTGCCCGTTGATTCTGCATTTACTTTAAGCAAGTACTCCCCATCTTCACCTTTCCGAGATTACCCCGTTGATTCTGAATTTACTTTAAGCAAGCGCCCCCTTCTTCACATTTCCGGGCTTTGCCCGTTGATTCTGCATTTACTTTAAGCAAGTACTCCCCATCTTCACCTTTCCGAGATTACCCCGTTGATTCTGCATTTACTTTAAGCAAGTACTCCCCATCTTCACCTTTCCGAGATTACCCCGTTGATTCTGAATTTACTTTAAGCAAGTACTTCCCATCTTCACCTTTCCGAGATTACACCGTTGATTCTGAATTTACTTTAAGCAAGCGCCCCCTTCTTCACATTTCCGGGCTTTGCCCGTTGATTCTGCATTTACTTTAAGCAAGCACTCCCCTTCTTCACTTTTTCGGGCTTTGCCCGTTGATTCTGCATTTACTTTAAGCAAATACCCCCATCTTCACCTTTCCGAGATTACCCCGTTGATTCTGAAATTACTTTAAGCAAGAGCCCCCTTCTTCACATTTTCGGGCTTTGCCCGTTGATTCTGCATTTACTTTAAGCAAGTACTCCCATCTTCACCTTTCCGAGATTACCCGTTGATTCTGAATTTACTTTAAGAAAGCCCCCCCTTCTTCACATTTCGGGCTTTGCCCGTTGATTCTGCATTTACTTTAAGCAAGCACTCCCCTTCTTCACTTTTCGGGCTTTGCCCGTTGATTCTGCATTTACTTTAAGCAAGTACTCCCCATCTTCACCTTCCGAGATTACCCCGTTGATTCTGAATTTTTTAAGCAAGCCCCCCTTCTTCACATTTCCGGGCTTTGCCCGTTGATTCTGCATTTACTTTAAGCAAGCACTCCCCTTCTTCACTTTTTCGGGCTTTGCCCGTTGATTCTGCATTTACTTTAAGCAAGTACTCCCCATCTTCACCTTCCGGGATTACCCGTTGATTCTGAATTTACTTTAAGCAAGAGCCCCCTTCTTCACATTTTCGGGCTTTGCCCGTTGATTCTGCATTTACTTTAAGCAAGTACTCCCCATCTTCACCTTTCCGAGATTACCCCGTTGATTCTGAATTTACTTTAAGCAAGCGCCCCCTTCTTCACATTTCCGGGCTTTGCCCGTTGATTCTGCATTTACTTTAAGCAAGCACTCCCCTTCTTCACTTTTTCGGGCTTTGTCCGTTGATTCTGCATTTACTTTAAGCAAGTACTCCCCATCTTCACCTTTCCGAGATTACACCGTTGATTCTGAATTTAATTTAAGCAAGCGCCCCCTTCTTCACATTTCCGGGCTTTGCCCGTTGATTCTGCTTTTACTTTAGGCAAGCACTCCCCTTCTTCACTTTTTCGGGCTTTGCCCGTTGATTCTGCATTTACTTTAAGCAAGTACTCCCCATCTTCACCTTTCCGGGATTACCCCGTTGATTCTGAATTTACTTTAAGCAAGCGCCCCCTTCTTCACATTTCCGGGCTTTGCCCGTTGATTCTGCATTTACTTTAAGCAAGCACTCCCCTTCTTCACTTTTTCGGGCTTTGCCCGTTGATTCTGCATTTACTTTAAGCAAATACCCCATCTTCACCTTTCCGAGATTACCCCGTTGATTCTGAAATTACTTTAAGCAAGAGCCCCCTTCTTCACATTTTCGGGCTTTGCCCGTTGATTCTGCATTTACTTTAAGCAAGTCTCCCCATCTTCACCTTTCCGAGATTACACCGTTGATTCTGAATTTACTTTAAGCAAACGCCCCCTTTTCACATTTCCGGACTTTGCCCGTTGATTCTGCATTTACTTTAGGCAAGCACTCCCCTTCTTCACTTTTCGGGCTTTGCCCGTTGATTCTGCATTTACTTTAAGCAAGTACTCCCCATCTTCACCTTTCCGAGATTACCCGTTGATTCTGAATTTATTTTAAGCAAACGCCCCCTTCTTCACATTTCCGGGCTTTGCCCGTTGATTCTGCATTTACTTTAGGCAAGCACTCCCCTTCTTCACTTTTTCGGGCTTTGCCCGTTGATTCTGCATTACTTTAAGCAAGTACTCCCATCTTCACCTTTCCGAGATTACCCGTTGATTCTGAATTTACTTTAAGCAAGCGCCCCCTTCTTCACATTTCCGGGCCTTGCCCGTTGATTCTGCATTTACTTTAAGCAAGCCCTCCCCTTCTTCACTTTTTCGGGCTTTGCCCGTTGATTCTGCATTTACTTTAAGCAAGTACTCCCCATCTTCACATTTCCGAGATTACCCCGTTGATTCTGAATTTACTCTAAGCAACCACCCCCTTCTTCACATTTTCGGGCTTTGCCCGTTGATTCTGCATTTACTTTAAGCAAGTACTCCCCATCTTCACATTTCCGAGATTACCCCGTTGATTCTGAATTTACTTTAAGCAAGTGCCCCCGTCTTCACATTTCCGGGCTTTGCCCGTTGCTTCTGCATTTACTTTATGCAAGCACTCCCCTTCTTCACTTTTTCAGGCTTTGCCCGTTGATTCTGCATTTACTTTAAGCATGTACTCCCCATCTTCACCTTTCCGAGATTACCCCGTTGATTCTGAATTTACTTTAAGCAAGCGCCCCCTTCTTCACATTTCCGGGCTTTGCCCGTTGATTCTGCATTTACTTTAAGCAAGCGCCCCCTTCTTCACTTTTTCGGGCTTTGCCCGTTGATTCTGCATTTACTTTAAGCAAGTACTTCCCATCTTCACCTTTCCGAGATTACCCCGTTGATTCTGAATTTACTTTAAGCAAGCGCCCCCTTCTTCACATTTCCGGGCTTTGCCCGTTGATTCTGCATTTACTTTAAGCAAGCACTCCCCTTCTTCACTTTTTCGGGCTTTGCCCGTTGATTCTGCATTTACTTTAAGCAAGTACTCCCCATCTTCACTTTCCGAGATTACCCCGTTGATTCTGAATTTACTTTAAGCAAGCGCCCCCTTTTCACATTTCCGGCTTTGCCCGTTGATTCTGCATTTACTTTAAGCAAGTACTCCCCATCTTCACCTTTCCGAGATTACCCCGTTGATTCTGAATTTACTTTAAGCAAGCGCCCCCTTCTTCACATTCCGGGCTTTGCCCGTTGATTCTGCATTTACTTTAAGCAAGCACTCCCCTTCTTCACTTTTTCGGGCTTTGCCCGTTGATTCTGCATTTACTTTAAGCAAGTACTCCCATCTTCACCTTTCCGAGATTACACCGTTGATTCTGAATTATTTTAAGCAAGCGCCCCTTCTTCACATTTCCGGGCTTTGCCCGTTGATTCTGCATTTACTTTAGGCAAGCACTCCCCTTCTTCACTTTTTCGGGCTTTGCCCGTTGATTCTGCATTTACTTTAAGCAAGTACTCCCCATCTTCACCTTTCCGACGAGATTACCCCGTTGATTCTGAATTTACTTAAGCAAGCGCCCCCTTCTTCACATTTCCGGGCTTTGCCCGTTGATTCTGCATTTACTTTAAGCAAGCACTCCCCTTCTTCACTTTTCGGGCTTTGCCCGTTGATTCTGCATTTACTTTAAGCAAATACTCCCATCTTCACCTTTCCGAGATTACCCCGTTGATTCTGAATTTACTTTAAGCAAGAGCCCCCTTCTTCACATTTTCGGGCTTTGCCCGTTGATTCTGCATTTACTTTAAGCAAGTACTCCCCATCTTCACCTTTCCGAGATTACACCGTTGATTCTGAATTTACTTTAAGCAAGCGCCCCCTTCTTCACATTTCCGGGCTTTGCCCGTTGATTCTGCATTTACTTTAGGCAAGCACTCCCCTTCTTCACTTTTTCGGGCTTTGCCCGTTGATTCTGCATTTACTTTAAGCAAGTACTCCCCATCTTCACCTTTCGAGATTACCCCGTTGATTCTGAATTTACTTTAAGCAAGCGCCCCCTTCTTCACATTTCCGGGCTTTGCCCGTTGATTCTGCATTTACTTTAAGCAAGCACTCCCCTTCTTCACTTTTTCGGGTTTGCCCGTTGATTCTGCATTTACTTTAAGCAAGTACTCCCCATCTTCACCTTTCCGAGATAACCCCGTTGATTCTGAATTTACTTTAAGCAAGCGCCCCCTTCTTCACATTTCCGGGCTTTGCCCGTTGATTCTGCATTTACTTTAAGGAAACACTCTCCTTCTTCACCCTTTCCGGGCTAGACCTTAGATTCTGCTTTACTTTAAGGAAACACTCTCCTTCTTCACCTTTCCGGACTCGGCCCGTTGATTTTGCATTTACACTAAGCAAGCACTCCCCTTCTTCACATTTTCGGGCTTGACCCGTTGATTCTGCATTAAGTTTAAGCAAGCACTCCCCTTCTTCACTTTTTCGGGCGTTGCCCGTTGATTCTGCATTTACTTTAAGCAAGTACTCCCCATCTTCACCTTTCCGAGATTACCCCGTTGATTCTGAATTTACTTTAAGCAAGCGCCCCCTTCTTCACTTTTTCGGGCGTTGCCCGTTGATTCTGCATTTACTTTAAGCAAGTACTCCCCATCTTCACCTTTCCTTCCGAATTACCCCGTTGATTCTGAATTTACTTTAAGCAAGCGCCCCCTTCTTCACATTTCCGGGCTTTGCCCGTTGATTCTGCATTTACTTTAAGCAAGCACTCCCCTTCTTCACTTTTTCGGGCTTTGCCCGTTGATTCTGCATTTACTTTAAGCAAGTACTCCCCCCATCTTCACCTTTCCGAGATTACCCCGTTGATTCTTCAATTTACTTTAAGCAAGCCCCCTTCTTCACATTTCCGGGCTTTGCCCGTTGATTCTGCATTTACTTTAAGCAAGCACTCCCCCTTCTTCACTTTTTCGGGCTTTGCCCGTTGATTCTGCATTAACTTTAAGCAAGTACTCCCCATCTTCACCTTTCCGAGATTACCACCCCGTTGATTCTGAATTTACTTTAAGCAAGCGCCCCCTTCTTCACATTTCCGGGCTTTGCCCGTTGATTCTGCATTTACTTTAAGCAAGCACTCCCCTCTTCACCTTTTTCGGGCTTTGCCCGTTGATTCTGCATTTACTTTAAGCAAGTACTCCCCATCTTCACCTTTCCGGACTCGGCCCGTTGATTTTGCATTTACACTAAGCAAGCACTCCCTTCTTCACATTTTCGGGCTTGACCCGTTGATTCTGCATTAAGTTTAAGCAAGCACTCCCCTTCTTCACTTTTTCGGGCGTTGCCCGTTGATTCTGCATTTACTTTAAGCAAGTACTCCCCATCTTCACCTTTCCGAGATTACCCCGTTGATTCTGAATTTACTTTAGCAAGCGCCCCCCATCTTCACTTTTTCGGGCGTTGCCCGTTGATTCTGCATTTACTTTAAGCAAGTACTCCCCCTCTCTTCACCTTTCCGAGATTTACCCCGTTGATTCTGAATTTACTTTAAGCAAGCCCCCCCCTTCTTCACATTTCCGGGCTTTGCCCGTTGATTCTGCATTTACTTTAAGCAAGTACTCCCCATCTTCACCTTTCCGAGATTACCCCCCGTTGATTCTGAATTTACTTTAAGCAAGCGCCCCCTTCTTCACATTTCCGGGCTTTGCCCGTTGATTCTGCATTTACTTTAAGCAAGCACTCCCTTCTTCACTTTTTCGGGCTTTGCCCGTTGATTCTGCATTTACTTTAAGCAAGTACTCCCCATCTTCACCTTTCCGAGATTACCCCCCGTTGATTCTGAATTTACTTTAAGCAAGCGCCCCCTTCTTCACATTTCCGGGCTTTGCCCGTTGATTCTGCATTTACTTTAGGCAAGCACTCCCCTTCTTCACTTTTTCGGGCTTTGCCCGTTGATTCTGCATTTACTTTAAGCAAGTACTCCCATCTTCACCTTTCCGAGATTACCCCCGTTGATTCTGAATTTACTTTAAGCAAGCGCCCCCTTCTTCACATTTCCGGGCTTTGCCCGTTGATTCTGCATTTACTTTAAGCAAGCACTCCCCTTCTTCACTTTTTCGGGCTTTGCCCGTTGATTCTGCATTTACTTTAAGCAAGTACTCTCCCATCTTCACCTTTCCGATTATCCCGTTGATTCTGAATTTACTTTAAGCAAGCGCCCCCTTCTTCACATTTCCGGGCTTTGCCCGTTGATTCTGCATTTACTTTAGCAAGCACTCCCCTTCTTCACTTTTTCGGGCTTTGCCCGTTGATTCTGCATTTACTTTAAGCAAGTACTCCCCATCTTCACCTTTCCGAGATTACCCCGTTGATTCTGAATTTACTTTAAGCAAGCGCCCCCTCTTCACATTTCCGGGCTTTGCCCGTTGATTCTGCATTTACTTTAAGCAAGCACTCCCCTTCTTCACTTTTTCGGGCTTTGCCCGTTGATTCTGCATTTACTTTAAGCAAGTACTCCCCATCTTCACCTTTCCGAGATTACCCCGTTGATTCTGAATTTACTTTAAGCAAGCGCCCCCTTCTTCACATTTCCGGGCTTTGCCCGTTGATTCTGCATTTACTTTAGACAAGCACTCCCCTTCTTCACTTTTTCGGGCTTTGCCCGTTGATTCTGCATTTACTTTAAGCAAGTACTTCCCATCTTCACCTTTCCGAGATTATCCCGTTGATTCTGAATTTACTTTAAGCAAGCGCCCCCTTCTTCACATTTCCGGGCTTTGCCCGTTGATTCTGCATTTACTTTAGGCAAGCACTCCCCTTCTTCACTTTTTCGGGCTTTGCCCGTTGATTCTGCATTTACTTTAAGCAGGTACTCCCCATCTTCACCTTTCCGAGATTACCCCGTTGATTCTGAATTTACTTTAAGCAAGCGCCCCCTTCTTCACATTTCCGGGCTTTGCCCGTTGATTCAGCATTTACTTTAAGCAAGCACTCCCCTTCTTAATTTTTTCGGGCTTTGCCCGTTGATTCTGCATTTACTTTAAGCAAGTACTCCCCATCTTCACCTTTCCGAGATAACCCCGTTGATTCTGAATTTACTTTAAGCAAGCGCCCCCTTCTTCACATTTCCGGGCTTTGCCCGTTGATTCTGCATTTAATTTAAACAAGCACTCCCCTTCTTCACTTTTTCGGGCTTTGCCCAGTTGATTCTGCATTTACTTTAAGCAAGTACTCCCCATCTTCACCTTTCCGAGATTATCCCGTTGATTCTGATTTTACTTTAAGCAAGCGCCCCCTTCTTCACATTTCCGGGCTTTGCCCGTTGATTCTGCATTTACTTTAGGCAGCACTCCCCTTCTTCACTTTTTCGGGCTTTGCCCGTTGATTCTGCATTTACTTTAAGCAAGTACTCCCCATCTTCACCTTTCCGAGATTACCCCCGTTGATTCTGAATTTACTTTAAGCAGCGCCCCCTTCTTCACATTTCCGGGCTTTGCCCGTTGATTCTGCATTTACTTTAAGCAAGCACTCCCCTTCTTCACTTTTTCGGGCTTTGCCCGTTGATTCTGCATTTACTTTAAGCAAGTACTCCCATCTTCACCTTTCCGAGATTACCCCGTAACCCGTTGATTCTGAATTTACTTTAAGCAAGCGCCCCCTTCTTCACATTTTCCGGGCTTTGCCCGTTGATTCTGCATTTACTTTAAGCAAGCACTCCCCTCTTCACCTTTCCGGGCTTTGCCCGTTGATTCTGCATTTACTTTAAGCAAGTACTCCCCTTCTTCACCTTTCCGAGATTTCCCGTTGATTCTGAATTTACTTTAAGCAAGCGCCCCCTTCTTCACTTTCCGGGCTTTGCCCGTTGATTCTGCATTTACTTTAAGCAAGCACTCCCCTTCTTCACTTTTTCGGGCTTTGCCCGTTGATTCTGCATTTACTTTAAGCAAGTACTCCCCATCTTCACCTTTCCGAGATTACCCCGTTGATTCTGAATTTACTTTAAGCAGCGCCCCCTTCTTCACATTTCCGGGCTTTGCCCGTTGATTCTGCATTTACTTTAAGCAAGCACTCCCTTCTTCACTTTTTCGGGCTTTGCCCGTTGATTCTGCTGCATTTACTTTAAGCAAGTACTCCCCATCTTCACCTTTCCGAGATTACCCCGTTGATTCTGAATTTACTTTAAGCAAGCGCCCCCTTCTTCACATTTCCGGGCTTTGCCCGTTGATTCTGCATTTACTTTAAGCAAGCACTCCCCTTCTTCACTTTTTCGGGCTTTGCCCGTTGATTCTGCATTTACTTTAAGCAAGTACTCCCCATCTCTTCACCTTTCCGAGATTACCCCGTTGATTCTGAATTTACTTTAAGCAAGCGCCCCCTTCTTCACATTTCCGGGCTTTGCCCGTTGATTCTGCATTTACTTTAGGCAAGCACTCCCCTTCTTCACTTTTTCGGGCTTTGCCCGTTGATTCTGCATTTACTTTAAGCAAGTACTCCCCATCTTCACCTTTCCGAGATTACCCCGTTGATTCTGAATTTACTTTAAGCAAGCGCCCCCTTCTTCACATTTCCGGGCTTTGCCCGTTGATTCTGCATTTACTTTAAGCAAGCACTCCCCTTCTTCACTTTTTCGGGCTTTGCCCGTTGATTCTGCATTTACTTTAAGCAAGTACTCCCCCATCTTCACCTTTCCGAGATTACCCCGTTGATTCTGAATTTACTTTAAGCAAGCGCCCCCTTCTTCACATTTTCCGGGCTTTGCCCGTTGATTCTGCATTTACTTTAAGCAAGCACTCCCCTTCTTCACTTTTTTCGGGCTTTGCCCGTTGATTCTGCTAACTTTAAGCAAGTACTCCCCCTCTTCACCTTTCCGAGATTACCCCGTTGATTCTGAATTTACTTTAAGCAAGCGCCCCCCTTCTTCACTTTTCGGGCTTTGCCCGTTGATTCTGCATTTACTTTAAGCAAGTACTCCCCATCTTCCTTTTCCGAGATTACCCCTTTGATTCTGAATTTACTTTAAGCAAGCACCCCCTTCTTCACATTTCCGGGCTTTGCCCGTTGATTCTGCATTTACTTTAAGCAAG
>NW_022204479.1:0-23119 GCF_007655135.1 Punica granatum | reverse complement strand
TTATACTCATGGGTCGTCCCTTCGGGTACGTCCCGACTACTTTTCTCTCAGGGGTCCGTCCCCTTCTGGTACGACCGACTACTTTTTGCTCAGGGGTCCGTCGTCCACTTCGTGTACGTCCCGACTACTTTTCGGCTCATGAGTCATCCTTTCGAGTACGTCCCGACCACTTTTATACTCATGGGTCGTCCCTTTCGGGTACGTCCCTACTACTTTTTTGCTCAGGAGTCCGTCCCCTGGGGGTACGCCCCAACTACTTTTCTGCACAGGGGTCCGTCCCCTTTGGGTACATCCCGTCTACTTTTCTGCACAGGGGTCCGTCCCCTTTGGGTACATCCGGTCTACTTTTCTACTCAGGGGTCCGTCTCCTTCGGGTACGTTCCGACTACATTTCTGCACTGGGGTCATCCCCTTCGAGTACGTCCCGACTACTTTTCTGCTCAGGGATCATCCACTTCGAGTACGTCCCGACGACTTTTATGCTCAGGGGTCATCCCCTTCGGGTACGTCCCGACCACTTTTTTGCTCAGGAGACCGTACTTGGGAGTACGCCCCGACTACCTTTTTGCACAGGGGTCCGTCCCCTTCGGGTACGTCCCGACTACTTTTCTACTAAGGGGTTCGTCCCCATCGGGTACGTCCCGACTACTTTTCTGCTCAGGGGTCATCCTCTTCGGGTAGGTCCCGACTACTTTTCCACTCTGGGGTCCGTCCCCTTCGGGAACGTTCCGACTACTTTTTTGCACAGGGGTCATCCCCTTCGGGTATGTCCGGACAACTTTTCTACTCCGTGGTCATCCTCTTCGGGTACGTCCCGACTACTTTTCTACATCGAGGTCCGTCCCCTTCGAGTACGTCCCGACTACTTTTCTGCTCCGGGGTCATCCCTTTCCGGTACGTCCCGACTACTTTTCTGCACAGGGGTCATCCCCTTCGAGTACGTCCCGACTACTTTTCTGCTCAGGGGTCCGTCCCCTTCGGGTACGTCCGGACTACTTTCTGCTCAGGGGTCCGTCCCCTTCGGGTCCGTCCCGACTTTAAGTTTCCCTGCACCGTGCAATCCGCCGGGCAACACGCCCCGCACCTTGCAAACCCGCCGGGCAAAACGCCCCGCACCCCGCAAGTCCATTGGGTAGGCGCATTTGAACCATGTTGTTCATTCGGTATGCTCCCCGTGCATATTGCAAACCCTTCGAGTACGTCCCGACTACTTTTCTGCTCAAGGGTCATCCCCTTCGGGTACATCCGGACTACTTTTTTGCTCAGGGTCCGTCCCTTTCGGATACTTGACGACTACTGTTTTGCTCAGGGGTCATCTCCTTCGGGTACGTCCCGACCACTTTTATACTCATGGGTCGTCCCCTTCGGGTACGTCCCGACTACTTTTCTCCTCAGGGGTCCGTCCCCTTCTGGTACGACCCGACTACTTTTCTGCTCAGGGGTCCGTCGTCCACTTCGTGTACGTCCCGACTACTTTTCGGCTCATGAGTCATCCCTTTCGAGTACGTCCCGACCACTTTTATACTCATGGGTCGTCCCTTTCGGGTACGTCCCGACTACTTTTTTGCTCAGGAGTCCGTCCCCTGGGGGTACGCCCCGACTACATTTCTGCACAGGGGTCCGTCCCCTTCGTGTACATCCCGACTACTTTTCTGCACAGGGGTCCGTCCCCTTTGGGTACATCCCGTCTACTTTTCTGCTCAGGGGTCCGTCTCCTTCGGGTACGTTCCGACTACATTTCTGCACTGGGGTCATCCCCTTCGAGTACGTCCCGACTACTTTTCTGCTCAGGGATCATCCACTTCGAGTACGTCCCGACGACTTTTATGCTCAGGGGTCATCCCCTTCGGGTACGTCCCGACCACTTTTTTGCTCAGGAGACCGTACCCTGGGGGTACGCCCCGACTACATTTTTGCACAGGGGTCCGTCCCCTTCGGGTACGTCCCGACTACTTTTCTACTAAGGGGTCCGTCCCCTTCGGGTACGTCCCGACTACTTTCTGCTCAGGGGTCATCCTCTTCGGGTAGGTCCCGACTACTTTTCCACTCTGGGGTCCGTCCCCTTCGGGAACGTTCCGACTACTTTTTTGCACAGGGGTCATCCCCTTCGGGTATGTCCTGACAACTTTTCTACTCCGTGGTCATCCTCTTCGGGTACGTCCCGACTACTTTTCTACATCGAGGTTCGTCCCCTTCGAGTACGTCCCGACTACTTTTCTGCTCCGGGGTCATCCCCTTTTGGTCTGTCCAGACTACTTTTCTGCACAGGGGTCATCCCCTTCGAGTACGTCCCGACTACTTTTCTGCTCAGGGGTCCGTCCCCTTCGGGTACGTCTCGACTACTTTCTGCTCAGGGGTCGGTCCCCTTCGGGTCCGTCCCGACTTTACGTTACCCTGCACCATGCAATCCGCCGGGCAACACGCCCCGCACCCCGCAAGTCCATTGGGTAGGCGCCTTTGAACCATGTTGTTCATTCGGTATGCGCCCTGTGCATATTGCAAACCCTTCGGGTACGTCCCGACTACTTTTCTGCTCAAGGGTCATCCCCTTCGAGTACGTCCGGACTACTTTTTTGCTCAGGGTCCGTCCCTTTCGGATACTTGACGACTACTGTTTTGCTCAGGGGTCATCTCCTTCGGGTACGTCCCGACCACTTTTATACTCATGGGTCGTCCCCTTCGGGTACGTCCCGACTACTTTTCTCCTCAGGGGTCCGTCCCCTTCTGGTACGACCCGACTACTTTTCTGCTCAGGGGTCCGTCGTCCACTTCGTGTACGTCCCGACTACTTTTCGGCTCATGAGTCATCCCTTTCGAGTACGTCCCGACCACTTTTATACTCATGGGTCGTCCCTTTCGGGTACGTCCCGACTACTTTTTTGCTCAGGAGTCCGTCCCCTGGGGGTACGCCCCGACTACATTTCTGCACAGGGGTCCGTTCCCTTCGTGTACATCCCGACTACTTTTCTGCACAGGGGTCCGTCCCCTTTGGGTAAATCCCGTCTACTTTTCTGCTCAGGGGTCCGTCTCCTTCGGGTACGTTCCGATTACATTTCTGCACTGGGTTCATCCCCTTCGAGTACGTCCCGACTACTTTTCTGCTCGGGGATCATCCACTTCGAGTACGTCCCGACGACTTTTATGCTCAGGGGTCATCCCCTTCGGGTACGTCCGACTACATTTTGCTCAGGAGACCGTACCCTGGGGGTACGCCCCGACTACATTTTTGCACAGGGGTCTGTCCCCTTCTGGTACGTCCCGACTACTTTTCTACTAAGGGGTCCGTCCCCTTCGGGTACGTCCCGACTACTTTTCTGCTCAGGGGTCATCCTCTTCGGGTAGGTCCCGACTACTTTTCCACTCTGGGGTCCGTCCCCTTCGGGAACGTTCCGACTACTTTTTTGCACAGGGGTCATCCCCTTCGGGTATGTCCTGACAACTTTTCTACTCCGTGGTCATCCTCTTCGGGTACGTCCCGACTACTTTTCTACATCGAGGTTCGTCCCCTTCGAGTACGTCCCGACTACTTTTCTGCTCCGGGGTCATCCCCTTTTGGTCTGTCCAGACTACTTTTCTGCACAGGGGTCATCCCCTTCGAGTACGTCCCGACTACTTTTCTGCTCAGGGGTCCGTCCCCTTCGGGTACGTCTCGACTACTTTCTGCTCAGGGGTCGGTCCCCTTCGGGTCCGTCCCGACTTTACGTTACCCTGCACCATGCAATCCGCCGGGCAACACGCCCCGCACCTTGCAAACCCGCCGTGCAAAACGCCCCGCACCCCGCAAGTCCATTGGGTAGGCGCCTTTGAACCATGTTGTTCATTCGGTATGCGCCCTGTGCATATTGCAAACCCTTCGGGTACGTCCCGACTACTTTTCTGCTCAAGGGTCATCCCCTTCGAGTACGTCCGGACTACTTTTTTGCTCAGGGTCCGTCCCTTTCGGATACTTGACGACTACTGTTTTGCTCAGGGGTCATCTCCTTCGGGTACGTCCCGACCACTTTTATACTCATGGGTCGTCCCCTTCGGGTACGTCCCGACTACTTTTCTCCTCAGGGGTCCGTCCCCTTCTGGTACGACCCGACTACTTTTCTGCTCAGGGGTCCGTCGTCCACTTCGTGTACGTCCCGACTACTTTTCGGCTCATGAGTCATCCCTTTCGAGTACGTCCCGACCACTTTTATACTCATGGGTCGTCCCTTTCGGGTACGTCCCGACTACTTTTTTGCTCAGGAGTCCGTCCCCTGGGGGTACGCCCCGACTACATTTCTGCACAGGGGTCCGTCCCCTTCGTGTACATCCCGACTACTTTTCTGCACAGGGGTCCGTCCCCTTTGGGTACATCCCGTCTACTTTTCTGCTCAGGGGTCCGTCTCCTTCGGGTACGTTCCGACTACATTTCTGCACTGGGGTCATCCCCTTCGAGTACGTCCCGACTACTTTTCTGCTCAGGGATCATCCACTTCGAGTACGTCCCGACGACTTTTATGCTCAGGGGTCATCCCCTTCGGGTACGTCCCGACCACTTTTTTGCTCAGGAGACCGTACCCTGGGGGTACGCCCCGACTACATTTTTGCACAGGGGTCCGTCCCCTTCGGGTACGTCCCGACTACTTTTCTACTAAGGGGTCCGTCCCCTTCGGGTACGTCCCGACTACTTTTCTGCTCAGGGGTCATCCTCTTCGGGTAGGTCCCGACTACTTTTCCACTCTGGGGTCCGTCCCCTTCGGGAACGTTCCGACTACTTTTTTGCACAGGGGTCATCCCCTTCGGGTATGTCCTGACAACTTTTCTACTCCGTGGTCATCCTCTTCGGGTACGTCCCGACTACTTTTCTACATCGAGGTTCGTCCCCTTCGAGTACGTCCCGACTACTTTTCTGCTCCGGGGTCATCCCCTTTTGGTCTGTCCAGACTACTTTTCTGCACAGGGTCATCCCCTTCGAGTACGTCCCGACTACTTTTCTGCTCAGGGGTCCGTCCCCTTCGGGTACGTCTCGACTACTTTCTGCTCAGGGGTCGGTCCCCTTCGGGTCCGTCCCGACTTTACGTTACCCTGCACCATGCAATCCGCCGGGCAACACGCCCCGCACCTTGCAAACCCGCCGTGCAAAACGCCCCGCACCCCGCAAGTCCATTGGGTAGGCGCCTTTGAACCATGTTGTTCATTCGGTATGCGCCCTGTGCATATTGCAAACCCTTCGGGTACGTCCCGACTACTTTTCTGCTCAAGGGTCATCCCCTTCGAGTACGTCCGGACTACTTTTTTGCTCAGGGTCCGTCCCTTTCGGATACTTGACGACTACTGTTTTGCTCAGGGGTCATCTCCTTCGGGTACGTCCCGACCACTTTTATACTCATGGGTCGTCCCCTTCGGGTACGTCCCGACTACTTTTCTCCTCAGGGGTCCGTCCCCTTCTGGTACGACCCGACTACTTTTCTGCTCAGGGGTCCGTCGTCCACTTCGTGTACGTCCCGACTACTTTTCGGCTCATGAGTCATCCCTTTCGAGTACGTCCCGACCACTTTTATACTCATGGGTCGTCCCTTTCGGGTACGTCCCGACTACTTTTTTGCTCAGGAGTCCGTCCCCTGGGGGTACGCCCCGACTACATTTCTGCACAGGGGTCCGTCCCCTTCGTGTACATCCCGACTACTTTTCTGCACAGGGGTCCGTCCCCTTTGGGTACATCCCGTCTACTTTTCTGCTCAGGGGTCCGTCTCCTTCGGGTACGTTCCGACTACATTTCTGCACTGGGGTCATCCCCTTCGAGTACGTCCCGACTACTTTTCTGCTCAGGGATCATCCACTTCGAGTACGTCCCGACGACTTTTATGCTCAGGGGTCATCCCCTTCGGGTACGTCCCGACCACTTTTTTGCTCAGGAGACCGTACCCTGGGGGTACGCCCCGACTACATTTTTGCACAGGGGTCCGTCCCCTTCGGGTACGTCCCGACTACTTTTCTACTAAGGGGTCCGTCCCCTTCGGGTACGTCCCGACTACTTTTCTGCTCAGGGGTCATCCTCTTCGGGTAGGTCCCGACTACTTTTCCACTCTGGGGTCCGTCCCCTTCGGGAACGTTCCGACTACTTTTTTGCACAGGGGTCATCCCCTTCGGGTATGTCCTGACAACTTTTCTACTCCGTGGTCATCCTCTTCGGGTACGTCCAGACTACTTTTCTACATCGAGGTTCGTCCCCTTCGAGTACGTCCCGACTACTTTTCTGCTCCGGGGTCATCCCCTTTTGGTCTGTCCAGACTACTTTTCTGCACAGGGGTCATCCCCTTCGAGTACGTCCCGACTACTTTTCTGCTCAGGGGTCCGTCCCCTTCGGGTACGTCTCGACTACTTTCTGCTCAGGGGTCGGTCCCCTTCGGGTCCGTCCCGACTTTACGTTACCCTGCACCATGCAATCCGCCGGGCAACACGCCCCGCACCTTGCAAACCCGCCGTGCAAAACGCCCCGCACCCCGCAAGTCCATTGGGTAGGCGCCTTTGAACCATGTTGTTCATTCGGTATGCGCCCTGTGCATATTGCAAACCCTTCGGGTACGTCCCGACTACTTTTCTGCTCAAGGGTCATCCCCTTCGAGTACGTCCGGACTACTTTTTTGCTCAGGGTCCGTCCCTTTCGGATACTTGACGACTACTGTTTTGCTCAGGGGTCATCTCCTTCGGGTACGTCCCGACCACTTTTATACTCATGGGTCGTCCCCTTCGGGTACGTCCCGACTACTTTTCTCCTCAGGGGTCCGTCCCCTTCTGGTACGACCCGACTACTTTTCTGCTCAGGGGTCCGTCGTCCACTTCGTGTACGTCCCGACTACTTTTCGGCTCATGAGTCATCCCTTTCGAGTACGTCCCGACCACTTTTATACTCATGGGTCGTCCCTTTCGGGTACGTCCCGACTACTTTTTTGCTCAGGAGTCCGTCCCCTGGGGGTACGCCCCGACTACATTTCTGCACAGGGGTCCGTCCCCTTCGTGTACATCCCGACTACTTTTCTGCACAGGGGTCCGTCCCCTTTGGGTACATCCCGTCTACTTTTCTGCTCAGGGGTCCGTCTCCTTCGGGTACGTTCCGACTACATTTCTGCACTGGGGTCATCCCCTTCGAGTACGTCCCGACTACTTTTCTGCTCAGGGATCATCCACTTCGAGTACGTCCCGACGACTTTTATGCTCAGGGGTCATCCCCTTCGGGTACGTCCCGACCACTTTTTTGCTCAGGAGACCGTACCCTGGGGGTACGCCCCGACTACATTTTTGCACAGGGGTCCGTCCCCTTCGGGTACGTCCCGACTACTTTTCTACTAAGGGGTCCGTCCCCTTCGGGTACGTCCCGACTACTTTTCTGCTCAGGGGTCATCCTCTTCGGGTAGGTCCCGACTACTTTTCCACTCTGGGGTCCGTCCCCTTCGGGAACGTTCCGACTACTTTTTTGCACAGGGGTCATCCCCTTCGGGTATGTCCTGACAACTTTTCTACTCCGTGGTCATCCTCTTCGGGTACGTCCCGACTACTTTTCTACATCGAGGTTCGTCCCCTTCGAGTACGTCCCGACTACTTTTCTGCTCCGGGGTCATCCCCTTTTGGTCTGTCCAGACTACTTTTCTGCACAGGGGTCATCCCCTTCGAGTACGTCCCGACTACTTTTCTGCTCAGGGGTCCGTCCCCTTCGGGTACGTCTCGACTACTTTCTGCTCAGGGGTCGGTCCCCTTCGGGTCCGTCCCGACTTTACGTTACCCTGCACCATGCAATCCGCCGGGCAACACGCCCCGCACCTTGCAAACCCGCCGTGCAAAACGCCCCGCACCCCGCAAGTCCATTGGGTAGGCGCCTTTGAACCATGTTGTTCATTCGGTATGCGCCCTGTGCATATTGCAAACCCTTCGGGTACGTCCCGACTACTTTTCTGCTCAAGGGTCATCCCCTTCGAGTACGTCCGGACTACTTTTTTGCTCAGGGTCCGTCCCTTTCGGATACTTGACGACTACTGTTTTGCTCAGGGGTCATCTCCTTCGGGTACGTCCCGACCACTTTTATACTCATGGGTCGTCCCCTTCGGGTACGTCCCGACTACTTTTCTCCTCAGGGGTCCGTCCCCTTCTGGTACGACCCGACTACTTTTCTGCTCAGGGGTCCGTCGTCCACTTCGTGTACGTCCCGACTACTTTTCGGCTCATGAGTCATCCCTTTCGAGTACGTCCCGACCACTTTTATACTCATGGGTCGTCCCTTTCGGGTACGTCCCTACTACTTTTTTGCTCAGGAGTCCGTCCCCTGGGGGTACGCCCCGACTACATTTCTGCACAGGGGTCCGTCCCCTTCGTGTACATCCCGACTACTTTTCTGCACAGGGGTCCGTCCCCTTTGGGTACATCCCGTCTACTTTTCTGCTCAGGGGTCCGTCTCCTTCGGGTACGTTCCGACTACATTTCTGCACTGGGGTCATCCCCTTCGAGTACGTCCCGACTACTTTTCTGCTCAGGGATCATCCACTTCGAGTACGTCCCGACGACTTTTATGCTCAGGGGTCATCCCCTTCGGGTACGTCCCGACCACTTTTTTGCTCAGGAGACCGTACCCTGGGGGTACGCCCCGACTACATTTTTGCACAGGGGTCCGTCCCCTTCGGGTACGTCCCGACTACTTTTCTACTAAGGGGTCCGTCCCCTTCGGGTACGTCCCGACTACTTTTCTGCTCAGGGGTCATCCTCTTCGGGTAGGTCCCGACTACTTTTCCACTCTGGGGTCCGTCCCCTTCGGGAACGTTCCGACTACTTTTTTGCACAGGGGTCATCCCCTTCGGGTATGTCCTGACAACTTTTCTACTCCGTGGTCATCCTCTTCGGGTACGTCCCGACTACTTTTCTACATCGAGGTTCGTCCCCTTCGAGTACGTCCCGACTACTTTTCTGCTCCGGGGTCATCCCCTTTTGGTCTGTCCAGACTACTTTTCTGCACAGGGGTCATCCCCTTCGAGTACGTCCCGACTACTTTTCTGCTCAGGGGTCCGTCCCCTTCGGGTACGTCTCGACTACTTTCTGCTCAGGGGTCGGTCCCCTTCGGGTCCGTCCCGACTTTACGTTACCCTGCACCATGCAATCCGCCGGGCAACACGCCCCGCACCTTGCAAACCCGCCGTGCAAAACGCCCCGCACCCCGCAAGTCCATTGGGTAGGCGCCTTTGAACCATGTTGTTCATTCGGTATGCGCCCTGTGCATATTGCAAACCCTTCGGGTACGTCCCGACTACTTTTCTGCTCAAGGGTCATCCCCTTCGAGTACGTCCGGACTACTTTTTTGCTCAGGGTCCGTCCCTTTCGGATACTTGACGACTACTGTTTTGCTCAGGGGTCATCTCCTTCGGGTACGTCCCGACCACTTTTATACTCATGGGTCGTCCCCTTCGGGTACGTCCCGACTACTTTTCTCCTCAGGGGTCCGTCCCCTTCTGGTACGACCCGACTACTTTTCTGCTCAGGGGTCCGTCGTCCACTTCGTGTACGTCCCGACTACTTTTCGGCTCATGAGTCATCCCTTTCGAGTACGTCCCGACCACTTTTATACTCATGGGTCGTCCCTTTCGGGTACGTCCCGACTACTTTTTTGCTCAGGAGTCCGTCCCCTGGGGGTACGCCCCGACTACATTTCTGCACAGGGGTCCGTCCCCTTCGTGTACATCCCGACTACTTTTCTGCACAGGGGTCCGTCCCCTTTGGGTACATCCCGTCTACTTTTCTGCTCAGGGGTCCGTCTCCTTCGGGTACGTTCCGACTACATTTCTGCACTGGGGTCATCCCCTTCGAGTACGTCCCGACTACTTTTCTGCTCAGGGATCATCCACTTCGAGTACGTCCCGACGACTTTTATGCTCAGGGGTCATCCCCTTCGGGTACGTCCCGACCACTTTTTTGCTCAGGAGACCGTACCCTGGGGGTACGCCCCGACTACATTTTTGCACAGGGGTCCGTCCCCTTCGGGTACGTCCCGACTACTTTTCTACTAAGGGGTCCGTCCCCTTCGGGTACGTCCCGACTACTTTTCTGCTCAGGGGTCATCCTCTTCGGGTAGGTCCCGACTACTTTTCCACTCTGGGGTCCGTCCCCTTCGGGAACGTTCCGACTACTTTTTTGCACAGGGGTCATCCCCTTCGGGTATGTCCTGACAACTTTTCTACTCCGTGGTCATCCTCTTCGGGTACGTCCCGACTACTTTTCTACATCGAGGTTCGTCCCCTTCGAGTACGTCCCGACTACTTTTCTGCTCCGGGGTCATCCCCTTTTGGTCTGTCCAGACTACTTTTCTGCACAGGGGTCATCCCCTTCGAGTACGTCCCGACTACTTTTCTGCTCAGGGGTCCGTCCCCTTCGGGTACGTCTCGACTACTTTCTGCTCAGGGGTCGGTCCCCTTCGGGTCCGTCCCGACTTTACGTTACCCTGCACCATGCAATCCGCCGGGCAACACGCCCCGCACCTTGCAAACCCGCCGTGCAAAACGCCCCGCACCCCGCAAGTCCATTGGGTAGGCGCCTTTGAACCATGTTGTTCATTCGGTATGCGCCCTGTGCATATTGCAAACCCTTCGGGTACGTCCCGACTACTTTTCTGCTCAAGGGTCATCCCCTTCGAGTACGTCCGGACTACTTTTTTGCTCAGGGTCCGTCCCTTTCGGATACTTGACGACTACTGTTTTGCTCAGGGGTCATCTCCTTCGGGTACGTCCCGACCACTTTTATACTCATGGGTCGTCCCCTTCGGGTACGTCCCGACTACTTTTCTCCTCAGGGGTCCGTCCCCTTCTGGTACGACCCGACTACTTTTCTGCTCAGGGGTCCGTCGTCCACTTCGTGTACGTCCCGACTACTTTTCGGCTCATGAGTCATCCCTTTCGAGTACGTCCCGACCACTTTTATACTCATGGGTCGTCCCTTTCGGGTACGTCCCGACTACTTTTTTGCTCAGGAGTCCGTCCCCTGGGGGTACGCCCCGACTACATTTCTGCACAGGGGTCCGTCCCCTTCGTGTACATCCCGACTACTTTTCTGCACAGGGGTCCGTCCCCTTTGGGTACATCCCGTCTACTTTTCTGCTCAGGGGTCCGTCTCCTTCGGGTACGTTCCGACTACATTTCTGCACTGGGGTCATCCCCTTCGAGTACGTCCCGACTACTTTTCTGCTCAGGGATCATCCACTTCGAGTACGTCCCGACGACTTTTATGCTCAGGGGTCATCCCCTTCGGGTACGTCCCGACCACTTTTTTGCTCAGGAGACCGTACCCTGGGGGTACGCCCCGACTACATTTTTGCACAGGGGTCCGTCCCCTTCGGGTACGTCCCGACTACTTTTCTACTAAGGGGTCCGTCCCCTTCGGGTACGTCCCGACTACTTTTCTGCTCAGGGGTCATCCTCTTCGGGTAGGTCCCGACTACTTTTCCACTCTGGGGTCCGTCCCCTTCGGGAACGTTCCGACTACTTTTTTGCACAGGGGTCATCCCCTTCGGGTATGTCCTGACAACTTTTCTACTCCGTGGTCATCCTCTTCGGGTACGTCCGACTACTTTTCTACATCGAGGTTCGTCCCCTTCGAGTACGTCCCGACTACTTTTCTGCTCCGGGGTCATCCCCTTTTGGTCTGTCCAGACTACTTTTCTGCACAGGGGTCATCCCCTTCGAGTACGTCCCGACTACTTTTCTGCTCAGGGGTCCGTCCCCTTCGGGTACGTCTCGACTACTTTCTGCTCAGGGGTCGGTCCCCTTCGGGTCCGTCCCGACTTTACGTTACCCTGCACCATGCAATCCGCCGGGCAACACGCCCCGCACCTTGCAAACCCGCCGTGCAAAACGCCCCGCACCCCGCAAGTCCATTGGGTAGGCGCCTTTGAACCATGTTGTTCATTCGGTATGCGCCCTGTGCATATTGCAAACCCTTCGGGTACGTCCCGACTACTTTTCTGCTCAAGGGTCATCCCCTTCGAGTACGTCCGGACTACTTTTTTGCTCAGGGTCCGTCCCTTTCGGATACTTGACGACTACTGTTTTGCTCAGGGGTCATCTCCTTCGGGTACGTCCCGACCACTTTTATACTCATGGGTCGTCCCCTTCGGGTACGTCCCGACTACTTTTCTCCTCAGGGGTCCGTCCCCTTCTGGTACGACCCGACTACTTTTCTGCTCAGGGGTCCGTCGTCCACTTCGTGTACGTCCCGACTACTTTTCGGCTCATGAGTCATCCCTTTCGAGTACGTCCCGACCACTTTTATACTCATGGGTCGTCCCTTTCGGGTACGTCCCTACTACTTTTTTGCTCAGGAGTCCGTCCCCTGGGGGTACGCCCCGACTACATTTCTGCACAGGGGTCCGTCCCCTTCGTGTACATCCCGACTACTTTTCTGCACAGGGGTCCGTCCCCTTTGGGTACATCCCGTCTACTTTTCTGCTCAGGGGTCCGTCTCCTTCGGGTACGTTCCGACTACATTTCTGCACTGGGGTCATCCCCTTCGAGTACGTCCCGACTACTTTTCTGCTCAGGGATCATCCACTTCGAGTACGTCCCGACGACTTTTATGCTCAGGGGTCATCCCCTTCGGGTACGTCCCGACCACTTTTTTGCTCAGGAGACCGTACCCTGGGGGTACGCCCCGACTACATTTTTGCACAGGGGTCCGTCCCCTTCGGGTACGTCCCGACTACTTTTCTACTAAGGGGTCCGTCCCCTTCGGGTACGTCCCGACTACTTTTCTGCTCAGGGGTCATCCTCTTCGGGTAGGTCCCGACTACTTTTCCACTCTGGGGTCCGTCCCCTTCGGGAACGTTCCGACTACTTTTTTGCACAGGGGTCATCCCCTTCGGGTATGTCCTGACAACTTTTCTACTCCGTGGTCATCCTCTTCGGGTACGTCCCGACTACTTTTCTACATCGAGGTTCGTCCCCTTCGAGTACGTCCCGACTACTTTTCTGCTCCGGGGTCATCCCCTTTTGGTCTGTCCAGACTACTTTTCTGCACAGGGTCATCCCCTTCGAGTACGTCCCGACTACTTTTCTGCTCAGGGGTCCGTCCCCTTCGGGTACGTCTCGACTACTTTCTGCTCAGGGGTCGGTCCCCTTCGGGTCCGTCCCGACTTTACGTTACCCTGCACCATGCAATCCGCCGGGCAACACGCCCCGCACCTTGCAAACCCGCCGTGCAAAACGCCCCGCACCCCGCAAGTCCATTGGGTAGGCGCCTTTGAACCATGTTGTTCATTCGGTATGCGCCCTGTGCATATTGCAAACCCTTCGGGTACGTCCCGACTACTTTTCTGCTCAAGGGTCATCCCCTTCGAGTACGTCCGGACTACTTTTTTGCTCAGGGTCCGTCCCTTTCGGATACTTGACGACTACTGTTTTGCTCAGGGGTCATCTCCTTCGGGTACGTCCCGACCACTTTTATACTCATGGGTCGTCCCCTTCGGGTACGTCCCGACTACTTTTCTCCTCAGGGGTCCGTCCCCTTCTGGTACGACCCGACTACTTTTCTGCTCAGGGGTCCGTCGTCCACTTCGTGTACGTCCCGACTACTTTTCGGCTCATGAGTCATCCCTTTCGAGTACGTCCCGACCACTTTTATACTCATGGGTCGTCCCTTTCGGGTACGTCCCGACTACTTTTTTGCTCAGGAGTCCGTCCCCTGGGGGTACGCCCCGACTACATTTCTGCACAGGGGTCCGTCCCCTTCGTGTACATCCCGACTACTTTTCTGCACAGGGGTCCGTCCCCTTTGGGTACATCCCGTCTACTTTTCTGCTCAGGGGTCCGTCTCCTTCGGGTACGTTCCGACTACATTTCTGCACTGGGGTCATCCCCTTCGAGTACGTCCCGACTACTTTTCTGCTCAGGGATCATCCACTTCGAGTACGTCCCGACGACTTTTATGCTCAGGGGTCATCCCCTTCGGGTACGTCCCGACCACTTTTTTGCTCAGGAGACCGTACCCTGGGGGTACGCCCCGACTACATTTTTGCACAGGGGTCCGTCCCCTTCGGGTACGTCCCGACTACTTTTCTACTAAGGGGTCCGTCCCCTTCGGGTACGTCCCGACTACTTTTCTGCTCAGGGGTCATCCTCTTCGGGTAGGTCCCGACTACTTTTCCACTCTGGGGTCCGTCCCCTTCGGGAACGTTCCGACTACTTTTTTGCACAGGGGTCATCCCCTTCGGGTATGTCCTGACAACTTTTCTACTCCGTGGTCATCCTCTTCGGGTACGTCCGACTACTTTTCTACATCGAGGTTCGTCCCCTTCGAGTACGTCCCGACTACTTTTCTGCTCCGGGGTCATCCCCTTTTGGTCTGTCCAGACTACTTTTCTGCACAGGGGTCATCCCCTTCGAGTACGTCCCGACTACTTTTCTGCTCAGGGGTCCGTCCCCTTCGGGTACGTCTCGACTACTTTCTGCTCAGGGGTCGGTCCCCTTCGGGTCCGTCCCGACTTTACGTTACCCTGCACCATGCAATCCGCCGGGCAACACGCCCCGCACCTTGCAAACCCGCCGTGCAAAACGCCCCGCACCCCGCAAGTCCATTGGGTAGGCGCCTTTGAACCATGTTGTTCATTCGGTATGCGCCCTGTGCATATTGCAAACCCTTCGGGTACGTCCCGACTACTTTTCTGCTCAAGGGTCATCCCCTTCGAGTACGTCCGGACTACTTTTTTGCTCAGGGTCCGTCCCTTTCGGATACTTGACGACTACTGTTTTGCTCAGGGGTCATCTCCTTCGGGTACGTCCCGACCACTTTTATACTCATGGGTCGTCCCCTTCGGGTACGTCCCGACTACTTTTCTCCTCAGGGGTCCGTCCCCTTCTGGTACGACCCGACTACTTTTCTGCTCAGGGGTCCGTCGTCCACTTCGTGTACGTCCCGACTACTTTTCGGCTCATGAGTCATCCCTTTCGAGTACGTCCCGACCACTTTTATACTCATGGGTCGTCCCTTTCGGGTACGTCCCGACTACTTTTTTGCTCAGGAGTCCGTCCCCTGGGGGTACGCCCCGACTACATTTCTGCACAGGGGTCCGTCCCCTTCGTGTACATCCCGACTACTTTTCTGCACAGGGGTCCGTCCCCTTTGGGTACATCCCGTCTACTTTTCTGCTCAGGGGTCCGTCTCCTTCGGGTACGTTCCGACTACATTTCTGCACTGGGGTCATCCCCTTCGAGTACGTCCCGACTACTTTTCTGCTCAGGGATCATCCACTTCGAGTACGTCCCGACGACTTTTATGCTCAGGGGTCATCCCCTTCGGGTACGTCCCGACCACTTTTTTGCTCAGGAGACCGTACCCTGGGGGTACGCCCCGACTACATTTTTGCACAGGGGTCCGTCCCCTTCGGGTACGTCCCGACTACTTTTCTACTAAGGGGTCCGTCCCCTTCGGGTACGTCCCGACTACTTTTCTGCTCAGGGGTCATCCTCTTCGGGTAGGTCCCGACTACTTTTCCACTCTGGGGTCCGTCCCCTTCGGGAACGTTCCGACTACTTTTTTGCACAGGGGTCATCCCCTTCGGGTATGTCCTGACAACTTTTCTACTCCGTGGTCATCCTCTTCGGGTACGTCCCGACTACTTTTCTACATCGAGGTTCGTCCCCTTCGAGTACGTCCCGACTACTTTTCTGCTCCGGGGTCATCCCCTTTTGGTCTGTCCAGACTACTTTTCTGCACAGGGGTCATCCCCTTCGAGTACGTCCCGACTACTTTTCTGCTCAGGGGTCCGTCCCCTTCGGGTACGTCTCGACTACTTTCTGCTCAGGGGTCGGTCCCCTTCGGGTCCGTCCCGACTTTACGTTACCCTGCACCATGCAATCCGCCGGGCAACACGCCCCGCACCTTGCAAACCCGCCGTGCAAAACGCCCCGCACCCCGCAAGTCCATTGGGTAGGCGCCTTTGAACCATGTTGTTCATTCGGTATGCGCCCTGTGCATATTGCAAACCCTTCGGGTACGTCCCGACTACTTTTCTGCTCAAGGGTCATCCCCTTCGAGTACGTCCGGACTACTTTTTTGCTCAGGGTCCGTCCCTTTCGGATACTTGACGACTACTGTTTTGCTCAGGGGTCATCTCCTTCGGGTACGTCCCGACCACTTTTATACTCATGGGTCGTCCCCTTCGGGTACGTCCCGACTACTTTTCTCCTCAGGGGTCCGTCCCCTTCTGGTACGACCCGACTACTTTTCTGCTCAGGGGTCCGTCGTCCACTTCGTGTACGTCCCGACTACTTTTCGGCTCATGAGTCATCCCTTTCGAGTACGTCCCGACCACTTTTATACTCATGGGTCGTCCCTTTCGGGTACGTCCCTACTACTTTTTTGCTCAGGAGTCCGTCCCCTGGGGGTACGCCCCGACTACATTTCTGCACAGGGGTCCGTCCCCTTCGTGTACATCCCGACTACTTTTCTGCACAGGGGTCCGTCCCCTTTGGGTACATCCCGTCTACTTTTCTGCTCAGGGGTCCGTCTCCTTCGGGTACGTTCCGACTACATTTCTGCACTGGGGTCATCCCCTTCGAGTACGTCCCGACTACTTTTCTGCTCAGGGATCATCCACTTCGAGTACGTCCCGACGACTTTTATGCTCAGGGGTCATCCCCTTCGGGTACGTCCCGACCACTTTTTTGCTCAGGAGACCGTACCCTGGGGGTACGCCCCGACTACATTTTTGCACAGGGGTCCGTCCCCTTCGGGTACGTCCCGACTACTTTTCTACTAAGGGGTCCGTCCCCTTCGGGTACGTCCCGACTACTTTTCTGCTCAGGGGTCATCCTCTTCGGGTAGGTCCCGACTACTTTTCCACTCTGGGGTCCGTCCCCTTCGGGAACGTTCCGACTACTTTTTTGCACAGGGGTCATCCCCTTCGGGTATGTCCTGACAACTTTTCTACTCCGTGGTCATCCTCTTCGGGTACGTCCCGACTACTTTTCTACATCGAGGTTCGTCCCCTTCGAGTACGTCCCGACTACTTTTCTGCTCCGGGGTCATCCCCTTTTGGTCTGTCCAGACTACTTTTCTGCACAGGGGTCATCCCCTTCGAGTACGTCCCGACTACTTTTCTGCTCAGGGGTCCGTCCCCTTCGGGTACGTCTCGACTACTTTCTGCTCAGGGGTCGGTCCCCTTCGGGTCCGTCCCGACTTTACGTTACCCTGCACCATGCAATCCGCCGGGCAACACGCCCCGCACCTTGCAAACCCGCCGTGCAAAACGCCCCGCACCCCGCAAGTCCATTGGGTAGGCGCCTTTGAACCATGTTGTTCATTCGGTATGCGCCCTGTGCATATTGCAAACCCTTCGGGTACGTCCCGACTACTTTTCTGCTCAAGGGTCATCCCCTTCGAGTACGTCCGGACTACTTTTTTGCTCAGGGTCCGTCCCTTTCGGATACTTGACGACTACTGTTTTGCTCAGGGGTCATCTCCTTCGGGTACGTCCCGACCACTTTTATACTCATGGGTCGTCCCCTTCGGGTACGTCCCGACTACTTTTCTCCTCAGGGGTCCGTCCCCTTCTGGTACGACCCGACTACTTTTCTGCTCAGGGGTCCGTCGTCCACTTCGTGTACGTCCCGACTACTTTTCGGCTCATGAGTCATCCCTTTCGAGTACGTCCCGACCACTTTTATACTCATGGGTCGTCCCTTTCGGGTACGTCCCTACTACTTTTTTGCTCAGGAGTCCGTCCCCTGGGGGTACGCCCCGACTACATTTCTGCACAGGGGTCCGTCCCCTTCGTGTACATCCCGACTACTTTTCTGCACAGGGGTCCGTCCCCTTTGGGTACATCCCGTCTACTTTTCTGCTCAGGGGTCCGTCTCCTTCGGGTACGTTCCGACTACATTTCTGCACTGGGGTCATCCCCTTCGAGTACGTCCCGACTACTTTTCTGCTCAGGGATCATCCACTTCGAGTACGTCCCGACGACTTTTATGCTCAGGGGTCATCCCCTTCGGGTACGTCCCGACCACTTTTTTGCTCAGGAGACCGTACCCTGGGGGTACGCCCCGACTACATTTTTGCACAGGGGTCCGTCCCCTTCGGGTACGTCCCGACTACTTTTCTACTAAGGGGTCCGTCCCCTTCGGGTACGTCCCGACTACTTTTCTGCTCAGGGGTCATCCTCTTCGGGTAGGTCCCGACTACTTTTCCACTCTGGGGTCCGTCCCCTTCGGGAACGTTCCGACTACTTTTTTGCACAGGGGTCATCCCCTTCGGGTATGTCCTGACAACTTTTCTACTCCGTGGTCATCCTCTTCGGGTACGTCCGACTACTTTTCTACATCGAGGTTCGTCCCCTTCGAGTACGTCCCGACTACTTTTCTGCTCCGGGGTCATCCCCTTTTGGTCTGTCCAGACTACTTTTCTGCACAGGGGTCATCCCCTTCGAGTACGTCCCGACTACTTTTCTGCTCAGGGGTCCGTCCCCTTCGGGTACGTCTCGACTACTTTCTGCTCAGGGGTCGGTCCCCTTCGGGTCCGTCCCGACTTTACGTTACCCTGCACCATGCAATCCGCCGGGCAACACGCCCCGCACCTTGCAAACCCGCCGTGCAAAACGCCCCGCACCCCGCAAGTCCATTGGGTAGGCGCCTTTGAACCATGTTGTTCATTCGGTATGCGCCCTGTGCATATTGCAAACCCTTCGGGTACGTCCCGACTACTTTTCTGCTCAAGGGTCATCCCCTTCGAGTACGTCCGGACTACTTTTTTGCTCAGGGTCCGTCCCTTTCGGATACTTGACGACTACTGTTTTGCTCAGGGGTCATCTCCTTCGGGTACGTCCCGACCACTTTTATACTCATGGGTCGTCCCCTTCGGGTACGTCCCGACTACTTTTCTCCTCAGGGGTCCGTCCCCTTCTGGTACGACCCGACTACTTTTCTGCTCAGGGGTCCGTCGTCCACTTCGTGTACGTCCCGACTACTTTTCGGCTCATGAGTCATCCCTTTCGAGTACGTCCCGACCACTTTTATACTCATGGGTCGTCCCTTTCGGGTACGTCCCGACTACTTTTTTGCTCAGGAGTCCGTCCCCTGGGGGTACGCCCCGACTACATTTCTGCACAGGGGTCCGTCCCCTTCGTGTACATCCCGACTACTTTTCTGCACAGGGGTCCGTCCCCTTTGGGTACATCCCGTCTACTTTTCTGCTCAGGGGTCCGTCTCCTTCGGGTACGTTCCGACTACATTTCTGCACTGGGGTCATCCCCTTCGAGTACGTCCCGACTACTTTTCTGCTCAGGGATCATCCACTTCGAGTACGTCCCGACGACTTTTATGCTCAGGGGTCATCCCCTTCGGGTACGTCCCGACCACTTTTTTGCTCAGGAGACCGTACCCTGGGGGTACGCCCCGACTACATTTTTGCACAGGGGTCCGTCCCCTTCGGGTACGTCCCGACTACTTTCTACTAAGGGGTCCGTCCCCTTCGGGTACGTCCCGACTACTTTTCTGCTCAGGGGTCATCCTCTTCGGGTAGGTCCCGACTACTTTTCCACTCTGGGGTCCGTCCCCTTCGGGAACGTTCCGACTACTTTTTTGCACAGGGGTCATCCCCTTCGGGTATGTCCTGACAACTTTTCTACTCCGTGGTCATCCTCTTCGGGTACGTCCCGACTACTTTTCTACATCGAGGTTCGTCCCCTTCGAGTACGTCCCGACTACTTTTCTGCTCCGGGGTCATCCCCTTTGGTCTGTCCAGACTACTTTTCTGCACAGGGGTCATCCCCTTCGAGTACGTCCCGACTACTTTTCTGCTCAGGGGTCCGTCCCCTTCGGGTACGTCTCGACTACTTTCTGCTCAGGGGTCGGTCCCCTTCGGGTCCGTCCCGACTTTACGTTACCCTGCACCATGCAATCCGCCGGGCAACACGCCCCGCACCTTGCAAACCCGCCGTGCAAAACGCCCCGCACCCGCAAGTCCATTGGGTAGGCGCCTTTGAACCATGTTGTTCATTCGGTATGCGCCCTGTGCATATTGCAAACCCTTCGGGTACGTCCCGACTACTTTTCTGCTCAAGGGTCATCCCCTTCGAGTACGTCCGGACTACTTTTTGCTCAGGGTCCGTCCCTTTCGGATACTTGACGACTACTGTTTTGCTCAGGGGTCATCTCCTTCGGGTACGTCCCGACCACTTTTATACTCATGGGTCGTCCCCTTCGGGTACGTCCCGACTACTTTTCTCCTCAGGGGTCCGTCCCCTTCTGGTACGACCCGACTACTTTTCTGCTCAGGGGTCCGTCGTCCACTTCGTGTACGTCCCGACTACTTTTCGGCTCATGAGTCATCCCTTTCGAGTACGTCCCGACCACTTTTATACTCATGGGTCGTCCCTTTCGGGTACGTCCCGACTACTTTTTTGCTCAGGAGTCCGTCCCCTGGGGGTACGCCCCGACTACATTTCTGCACAGGGGTCCGTCCCCTTCGTGTACATCCCGACTACTTTTCTGCACAGGGGTCCGTCCCCTTTGGGTACATCCCGTCTACTTTTCTGCTCAGGGGTCCGTCTCCTTCGGGTACGTTCCGACTACATTTCTGCACTGGGGTCATCCCCTTCGAGTACGTCCCGACTACTTTTCTGCTCAGGGATCATCCACTTCGAGTACGTCCCGACGACTTTATGCTCAGGGGTCATCCCCTTCGGGTACGTCCCGACCACTTTTTTGCTCAGGAGACCGTACCCTGGGGGTACGCCCCGACTACATTTTTGCACAGGGGTCCGTCCCCTTCGGGTACGTCCCGACTACTTTTCTACATCGAGGTTCGTCCCCTTCGAGTACGTCCCGACTACTTTTTGCTCGGGGTCATCCCCTTTTGGTCTGTCCAGACTACTTTTCTGCACAGGGGTCATCCCCTTCGAGTACGTCCCGACTACTTTTCTGCTCAGGGGTCCGTCCCCTTCGGGTACGTCTCGACTACTTTCTGCTCAGGGGTCGGTCCCCTTCGGGTCCGTCCCGACTTTACGTTACCCTGCACCATGCAATCCGCCGGGCAACACGCCCCGCACCTTGCAAACCCGCCGTGCAAAACGCCCCGCACCCCGCAAGTCCATTGGGTAGGCGCCTTTGAACCATGTTGTTCATTCGGTATGCGCCCTGTGCATATTGCAAACCCTTCGGGTACGTCCCGACTACTTTTCTGCTCAAGGGTCATCCCCTTCGAGTACGTCCGGACTACTTTTTTGCTCAGGGTCCGTCCCTTTCGGATACTTGACGACTACTGTTTTGCTCAGGGGTCATCTCCTTCGGGTACGTCCCGACTACTTTTCTCCTCAGGGGTCCGTCCCCTTCTGGTACGACCCGACTACTTTTCTGCTCAGGGGTCCGTCGTCCACTTCGTGTACGTCCCGACTACTTTTCGGCTCATGAGTCATCCCTTTCGAGTACGTCCCGACCACTTTTATACTCATGGGTCGTCCCTTTCGGGTACGTCCCGACTACTTTTTTGCTCAGGAGTCCGTCCCCTGGGGGTACGCCCCGACTACATTTCTGCACAGGGGTCCGTCCCCTTCGGGTACATCCCGACTACTTTTCTGCACAGGGGTCCGTCCCTTCGGGTACATCCCGACTACTTTTCTGCTCAGGGGTCCGTCCCCTTCGGGTACGCCCCGACTACATTTCTGCACAGGGGCCATCCCTTCGAGTACGTCCCGACTACTTTTCTGCTCAGGGGTCATCCACTTCGGGTACGTCCCGACACTTTTTGCTCAGGGATCATCCCCTTCGGGTACGTCCCGACCACTTTTTTGCTCAGGAGACCGTACCCTGGGGGTACGCCCCGACTACATTTTTGCACAGGGGTCCGTCCCCTTCGGGTACGTCCGACTACTTTTCTACTAAGGGGTCGTCCCCTTCGGGTACGTCCCGACTACTTTTTGCTCAGGGGTCATCCTCTTCGGGTAGGTCCCGACTACTTTTTTCCTCTGGGGTCCGTCCCCTTCGGGAACGTTCCGACTACTTTTTTTGCACAGGGGTCATCCCCCTCGGGTATGTGTCCAACACTACTTGTCTACGTCTCCGGGGACGTCACCCTACTTTTCTACATCGAGGTTCGTCCCCTTCGAGTACGTCCCGACTACTTTTCTGCTCCGGGGTCATCCCCTTTTGGTCTGTCCAGACTACTTTTCTGCACAGAGGTCATCCCCTTCGAGTACGTCCCGACTACTTTTCTGCTCAGGGGTCCGTCCCCTTCGGGTACGTCTCGACTACTTTCTGCTCAGGGGTCGGTCCCCTTCGGGTCCGTCCCGACTTTACGTTACCCTGCACCATGCAATCCGCCGGGCAACACGCCCCGCACCTTGCAAACCCGCCGTGCAAAACGCCCCGCACCCTGCAAGTCCATTGGGTAGGCGCCTTTGAACCATGTTGTTCATTCGGTATGCGCCCTGTGCATATTGCAAACCCTTCGGGTACGTCCCGACTACTTTTCTGCTCAAGGGTCATCCCCTTCGAGTACGTCCGGACTACTTTTTTGCTCAGGGTCCGTCCTTTCGGATACTTGACGACTACTTTTGCTCAGGGGTCATCTCCTTCGGGTACGTCCCGACCACTTTTATACTCATGGGTCGTCCCCTTCGGGTACGTCCCGACTACTTTCTCCTCAGGGGTCCGTCCCCTTCTGGTACGACCCGACTACTTTTCTGCTCAGGGGGTCCCACGTCCATGTACGTCCCGACTACTTTTCGGCTCATGAGTCATCCCTTCGAGTACGTCCCGACCACTTTTATACTCATGGGTCGTCCCTTTCGGGTACGTCCCGACTACTTTTTTGCTCAGGAGTCCGTTCCTGGGGGTACGCCCCGACTACATTTCTGCACAGGGGTCCGTCCCCTTCGTGTACATCCCGACTACTTTTTGCACAGGGGTCCGTCCCCTTTGGGTACATCCGTCTACTTTTCTGCTCAGGGGTCCGTCTCCTTCGGGTACGTTCCGACTACATTTCTGCACTGGGGTCATCCCCTTCGAGTACGTCCCGACTACTTTTCTGCTCAGGGATCATCCACTTCGAGTACGTCCCGACGACTTTTATGCTCAGGGGTCATCCCCTTCGGGTACGTCCCGACCACTTTTTTGCTCAGGAGACCGTA
>NW_022204478.1:0-11086 GCF_007655135.1 Punica granatum | reverse complement strand
GACCCGTTGATTCTGCATTTACTTTAAGCAACCACCCCCTTCTTCACTTTTCCGGGCTGGGCCTGTTGATTCTGCATTTACTTTAAGCAAGCACTCCCCTTCTTCACTTTCTCGGCTGGACCCGTTGATTCTGCATTTACTTTAAGCAACCACCCCTTCTTCACTTTTCGGGCTGGGCCCGTTGATTCTGCATTACTTTAAGCAAGCACTCCCCTTCTTCACCTTTTCGGGCTTGACTCGTTGATTCTGCATTTACTTTAAGCAAGCACTCCCCTTCTTCACCTTTCCAGGGCAGACCCGTTGATTCTGCATTTACTTTAAGCAAGCACTCCCCTTCTTCACCATTGCGGGCCTAACCCGTTGATTCTGCATTTACTTTAAGCAAGCGCCCTTCTTCACATTTCCGGGATTTACCCGTTGATTCTGCATTTACATTAAGCAAGCACCCCCTTCTTAACCTTTCCAGGGCAGACCCGTTGATTCTGCATTTACTTTAAGCAAGTACTCCCCTTCTTCACCATTCCGGGCTAACCCGTTGATTCTGCATTTACTTTAAGCAAGCGCCCCTTCTTCACATTTCCGGGATTTACCCGTTGATTCTGCATTTACATTAAGCAAGCACTCCCCTTCTTCACCTTTCCAGGGCGGACCCGTTGATTCTGCATTTACTTTAAGCAAGCACTCCCCTTCTTCACCTTTCTCGGCTGGACCCGTTGATTCTGCATTTACTTTAACCAAGCACACCCCTTCTTCACCGTTCCGAGCTCGACCTGTTGATTCTGCATTTACTTTATGCAAGCACCCTTTTCTTCACGTTTTCGGGCTTTACCCGTTGATTCTACATTTACTTTAAGGAAGCACCCCCTTCTTCAAGTTTCCGGGCTTTGCTCGTTAATTTTGCATTTACTTTAAGCAAGAACTGCCCTTCTTCACATTTTCAGGCTTCCCACGTTGATTCTGCATTTACTTTAAGCAAGCGCCCCCTTCTTCACCTTTTCAGGGTGGACCCATTGATTCTGCATTTACTTTAAGCAAGCAACCCTTCTTCACCTTTCCAGGTTGGACCCGCTGATTCAGCATTTACTTTAAGCAAGCACTCCCCTTCTTCACCTTTCTCGGCTGGACCCGTTGATTCTGCATTTACTTTAAGCAACCACCCCCTTCTTCACTTTTCCGGGCTGGGCCTGTTGATTCTGCATTTACTTTAAGCAAGCACTCCCCTTCTTCACTTTTCCGGGCTTTGCTCGTTGATTCTGCATTTACTTAAAGCAAGCACTCCCCTTCTTCACCTTTCCAGGGCAGACCCGTTGATTCTGCATTTACTTTAAGCAAGCACTCCCCTTCTTCACCATTGCGGGCCTAACCCGTTGATTCTGCATTTACTTTAAGCAAGCGCCCCCTTCTTCACATTTCCGGATTTACCCGTTGATTCTGCATTTACATTAAGCAAGCACTCCCCTTCTTCACCTTTCCAGGGCAGACCCGTTGATTCTGCATTTACTTTAAGCAAGCACTCCCCTTCTTCACCATTGCGGTCCTAACCGTTGATTCTGCATTTACTTTAAGCAAGCGCCCCCTTCTTCACATTTCCGGGATTTACCCGTTGATTCTGCATTTACATTAAGCAAGCACTCCCCTTCTTCACCTTTCCAGGGCAGACCCGTTGATTCTGCATTTACTTTAAGCAAGCACTCCCCTTCTTCACTTTTCGGCTGGACCCGTTGATTCTGCATTTACTTTAAGGAAGCACCCCCTTCTTAAGGTTTCCGGGCTTTGCTCGTTAATTCTGCATTCAATTTAAGCAAGCGCCCCCTTCTTCACATTTCCGGGATTTACCCGTTGATTCTGCATTTACATTAAGCAAGCACTCCCCTTCTTCACCTTTCCAGGGCGGACCCGTTGATTCTGCATTTACTTTAAGCAAGCACTCCCCTTCTTCACCTTTCACGGCTGGACCCGTTGATTCTGCATTTACTTTAAGCAAGCACTCCCCTTCTTCACATTTCCGGGCTGGACCCGTTGATTTTGCATTTACTTTAAGCAAGCACTCCCCTTCTTCACCTTTCTCGGCTGGACCCGTTGATTCTGCATTTACTTTAACCAAGCACACCCCTTCTTCACCGTTCCGAGCTCGACCCGTTGATTCTGCATTTACTTTATGCAAGCACCCTTTTCTTCACGTTTTCGGGCTTTACCCGTTGATTCTACATTTACTTTAAGGAAGCACCCCCTTCTTCAAGTTTTCGGGCTTTGCTCGTTAATTTTGCATTTACTTTAAGCAAGAACTGCCCTTCTTCACATTTCCAGGCTTCCCACGTTGATTCTGCATTTACTTTAAGCAAGCGCCCCCTTCTTCACCTTTTCAGGGTGGACCCATTGATTCTGCATTTACTTTAAGCAAGCAACCCCTTCTTCACCTTTCCAGGTTGGACCCGCTGATTCAGCATTTACTTTAAGCAAGCACTCCCCTTCTTCACCTTTCTCGGCTGGACCCGTTGATTCTGCATTTACTTTAAGCAACCACCCCCTTCTTCACTTTCCGGGCTGGGCCTGTTGATTCTGCATTTACTTTAAGCAAGCACTCCCCTTCTTCACTTTTCCGGGCTTTGCCCGTTGATTCTGCATTTACTTAAAGCAAGCACTCCCCTTCTTCACCTTTCCAGGGCAGACCCGTTGATTCTGCATTTACTTTAAGCAAGCACTCCCCTTCTTCACCATTGCGGGCCTAACCCGTTGATTCTGCATTTACTTTAAGCAAGCGCCTCCTTCTTCACATTTCCGGGATTTACCCGTTGATTCTGCATTTACATTAAGCAAGCACTCCCCATCTTCACCTTTCCAGGGCAGACCCGTTGATTCTGCATTTACTTTAAGCAACCACACCCTTCTTCACCATTGCGGTCCTAACCCGTTGATTCTGCATTTACTTTAAGCAAGCCCCCTTCTTCACATTTCCGGGATTTACCCGTTGATTCTGCATTTACATTAAGCAAGCACTCCCCTTCTTCACCTTTCCAGGGCAGACCCGTTGATTCTGCATTTACTTTAAGCAAGCACTCCCCTTCTTCACCTTTCTCGGCTGGACCCGTTGATTCTGCATTTACTTTAAGGAAGCACCCCCTTCTTAAGGTTTCCGGGCTTTGCTCGTTAATTCTGCATTCAATTTAAGCAAGCGCCCCCTTCTTCACATTTCCGGGATTTACCCGTTGATTCTGCATTTACATTAAGCAAGCACTCCCCTTCTTCACCTTTCCAGGGCGGACCCGTTGATTCTGCATTTACTTTAAGCAAGCACTCCCCTTCTACACCTTTCTCGGCTGGACCCGTTGATTCTGCATTTACTTTAAGCAACCACACCCTTCTTCACTTTTCCGGGCTGGGCCTGTTGATTCTGCATTTACTTTAAGCAAGCACTCCCCTTCTTCACTTTTCCGGGCTTTGCCCGTTGATTCTGCATTTACTTAAAGCAAGTACTCCCCTTCTTCACCATTGCGGGCCTAACCCGTTGATTCTGCATTTACTTTAAGCAAGCGCCCCCTTCTTCACATTTCCGGGATTTACCCGTTGATTCTGCATTTACATTAAGCAAGCACTCCCCTTCTTCACCTTTCCAGGGCGGACCCGTTGATTCTGCATTTACTTTAAGCAAGCACTCCCCTTCTTCACCTTTCTCGGCTGGACCCGTTGATTCTGCATTTACTTTAAGCAAGCACACCCTTCTTCACTTTTCCGGGCTGGGCCTGTTGATTCTGCATTTACTTTAAGCAAGCACTCCCCTTCTTCACTTTTCCGGGCTTTGCCCGTTGATTCTGCATTTACTTAAAGCAAGTACTCCCCTTCTTCACCATTGGGGGCCGAACCCGTTGATTTTGCATTTACTTTAAGCAAGCGCCCCCTTCTTCACATTTCTGGGATTTACCCGTTGATTCTGCATTTACTTTAAGCAAGCACTCCCCTTCTTCACCTTTCCAGGGCGGACCCGTTGATTCTGCATTTACTTTAAGCAAGCACTCCCCTTCTTCACCTTTCACGGCTGGACCCGTTGATTCTGCATTTACTTTAAGCAAGCACTCCCCTTCTTCACATTTCCGGGCTGGACCCGTTGATTCTGCATTTACTTTAAGCAAGCACTCCCCTTCTTCACCTTTCTCGGCTGGACCCGTTGATTCTGCATTTACTTTAACCAAGCACACCCCTTCTTCACCGTTCCGAGCTCGACCCGTTGATTCTGCATTTACTTTATGCAAGCACCCTTTTCTTCACGTTTTCGGGCTTTACCCGTTGATTCTGCATTTACTTTAAGGAAGCACCCCCTTCTTCAAGTTTCCGGGCTTTGCTCGTTAATTTTGCATTTACTTTAAGCAAGAACTGCCCTTCTTCACATTTCCGGGCTTCCCACGTTGATTCTGCATTTACTTTAAGCAAGCGCCCCCTTCTTCACCTTTTCAGGGTGGACCCATTGATTCTGCATTTACTTTAAGCAAGCACCCCCTTCTTCACCTTTCCAGGTTGGACCCGTTGATTCAGCATTTACTTTAAGCAAGCACTCCCCTTCTTCACCTTTCTCGGCTGGACCCGTTGATTCTGCATTTACTTTAAGCAACCACCCCTTCTTCACTTTTCCGGGCTGGGCCTGTTGATTCTGCATTTACTTTAAGCAAGCACTCCCCTTCTTCACTTTTCCGGGCTTTGCTCGTTGATTCTGCATTTACTTAAAGCAAGCACTCCCCTTCTTCACCTTTCCAGGGCAGACCCGTTGATTCTGCATTTACTTTAAGCAAGCACTCCCCTTCTTCACCATTGCGGGCCTAACCCGTTGATTCTGCATTTACTTTAAGCAAGCGCCCCCTTCTTCACATTTCCGGGATTTACCCGTTGATTCTGCATTTACATTAAGCAAGCACTCCCCTTCTTCACCTTTCCAGGGCAGACCCGTTGATTCTGCATTTACTTTAAGCAAGCACTCCCCTTCTTCACCATTGCGGTCCTAACCCGTTGATTCTGCATTTACTTTAAGCAAGCGCCCCCTTCTTCACATTTCCGGGATTTACCCGTTGATTCTGCATTTACATTAAGCAAGCACTCCCCTTCTTCACCTTTCCAGGGCAGACCCGTTGATTCTGCATTTACTTTAAGCAAGCACTCCCCTTCTTCACCTTTCTCGGCTGGACCCGTTGATTCTGCATTTACTTTAAGGAAGCACCCCCTTCTTAAGGTTTCCGGGCTTTGCTCGTTAATTCTGCATTCAATTTAAGCAAGCGCCCCCTTCTTCACATTTCCGGGATTTACCCGTTGATTCTGCATTTACATTAAGCAAGCGCCCCCTTCTTCACCTTTCCAGGGTGGACCCGTTGATTCTGCATTTACTTTAAGCAAGCACTCCCCTTCTTCACCTTTTTCGGCTGGACCCATTGATGCTGCATTTACTTTAAGAAACCACCCCCTTCTTCACTTTTCCGGGCTGGGCCTGTTGATTTGCATTTACTTTAAGTAAGTACTCCCCTTCTTCACTTTTCCGGGCTTTGCCCGTTGATTCTGCATTTACTTAAAGCAAGTACTCCCCTTCTTCACCATTACGGGCCTAACCCGTTGAATCTGTATTTACTTTAAGCAAGCGCCCCCTTCTTCACATTTACGGGATTTACCAGTTGATTCTGCATTTACATTAAGCAAGCACTCCCCTTCTACACCTTTCCAGGGCGGACCCGTTGATTCTGCATTTACTTTAAGCAAGCACTCCCCTTCTTCATCTTTTCGGGCTGGACCCGTTGATTCTGCATTTATTTTAAGCAAGCACTTCCCTTCTTCACCTTTATCGGCTGGACCCGTTGATTCTGCATTTACTTTAAGCAAGCACACCCCTTCTTCACCTTTCCGGGCTCGACCCGTTGATTATGCATTTACTTTATGCAAGCCCTCCCCTTCTTCACCGTTCCGAGCTCGACCCGTTGATTCTGCATTTACTTTATGCAAGCCCCCTTTTCTTCACGTTTTCGGGCTTTACCGTTGATTCTGCATTTACTTTAAGCAAGCACCCCCTTCTTCAAGTTTCCGGGCTTTGCTCGTTAATTTGCATTTACTTTAAGCAAACTTTTTTTTTCTTATTGCCCTTCTTCACATTTCCAGGCTTCCCCGTTGATTCTGCATTTACTTTAAGCAAGCGCCCCCTTCTTCACCTTTTCAGGGTGGACCATTGATTCTGCATTTACTTTAAGCAAGCAACCCCTTCTTCACCTTTCCAGGTTAGACCCGTTGATTCTGCATTTACTTAAAACAAGCACTCCCCTTCTTCACCTTTCCAGGGCAGACCCGTTGATTCTGCATTTACATTAAGCAAGCACTCCCCTTCTTCACCTTTCCAGGGCAGACCCGTTGATTCTGCATTTACTTTAAGCAAGCATTCCCCTTCTTCACTTTTCCGGGCTTTGCCCGTTGATTCTGCATTTACTTAAAGCAAGCACTCCCCTTCTTCACCTTTCTAGGGCATTCCCGTTGATTCTGCATTTACTTTAAGCAAGCACTCCCCTTCTTCACCTTTCTAGGCCTAACCCGTTGATTCTGCATTTACTTTAAGCAAGCGCCCCCTTCTTCACATTTCCGGGATTTACCCGTTGATTCTGCATTTACATTAAGCAAGCACTCCCCTTCTTCACCTTTCCAGGGCAGACCCGTTGATTCTGCATTTACTTTAAGCAAGCACTCCCCTTCTTCACCATTCGGGTCTAACCCGTTGATTCTGCATTTACTTTAAGCAAGCGCCCCCTTCTTCACATTTCCGGGATTTACCCGTTGATTCTGCATTTACTTTAAGCAAGCACTCCCCTTCTTCACCTTTCCAGGGCAGACCCGTTGATTCTGCATTTACTTTAAGCAAGCACTCCCCTTCTTCACCTTTCCGGCTGGACCCGTTGATTCTGCATTTACTTTAAGGAAGCACCCCCCTTCTTAAGGTTTCCGGGCTTTGCTCGTTAATTCTGCATTCAATTTAAGCAAGCGCCCCCTTCTTCACATTTCGGGATTTACCCGTTGATTCTGCATTTACATTAAGCAAGCACTCCCCTTCTTCACCTTTCCAGGGCGGACCCGTTGATTCTGCATTTACTTTAAGCAAGCACTCCCCTTCTTCACCTTTCACGGCTGGACCCGTTGATTCTGCATTTACTTTAAGCAAGCACTCCCTTCTTCACCTTTCCGGGCTGGACCCGTTGATTCTGCATTTACTTTAAGCAAGCACTCCCCTTCTTCACCTTTCTCGGCTGGACCCGTTGATTCTGAATTACTTTAAGCAAGCACACCCCTTCTTCACCGTCCGAGGCTCGACCCGTTGATTCTGCATTTACTTTAAGCAAGCACCCTTTTCTTCACGTTTCGGGCTTTACCCGTTGATTCTGCATTTACTTTAAGAAGCACCCCTTCTTCAATTTCCGGCTTTGCTCGTTAATTTGCATTTACTTTAAGCAAGAACTGCCCTTCTTCACTTTCCGGGCTCCCACGTTGATTCTGCATTTACTTTAAGCAAGCGCCCCTTCTTCACCTTTTCCATGGACCATTGATTCTGCATTTACTTTAAGCAAGCACCCCCTTCTTCACCTTTCCAGGTTGACCCGTTGATTCATGCATTTACTTTAAGCAAGCACTCCCCTTCTTCACCTTTCTCAGCTGGACCCGTTAATTCTGCATTTACTTTAAGCAGCCACCCCCTTCTTCACTTTCCGGGCTGGGGTTGTTGATTCTGCATTTACTTTAAGCAAGCACTCCCCTTCTTCACTTTTCCGGGCTTTGCCCGTTGATTCTGCATTTACTTAAAGCAAGCACTCCCCTTCTTCACCTTTCCAGCTGGACCCGTTGATTCTGCATTTACTTAAAGCAAGCACTCCCCTTCTTCACCTTTCCGGGCTGACCCGTTGATTCTGCATTTACTTTAAGCAAGCACTCCCCTTCTTCACCTTCCGGGCTTTACCCGTTGATTCTGCATTTACTTTAAGCAAGCACCCCCTTCTTCACATTTCCGGGCTTTACCCGTTGATTCTGCATTTACTTTAAGCAAGCACTCCCCTTCTTCACTTTCCGGGATTCCCGTTGATTCTGCATTTACTTTAAGCAAGCACTCCCCTTCTTCACCATTGCGGGCTAACCCGTTGATTCTGCATTTACTTTAAGCAAGCCCCCTTCTTCACCTTTCGGGCTGGACCCGTTGATTCTGCATTTACTTAAGCAAGCACTCCCCTTCTTCACCTTTCCGGGCTGACCCGTTGATTCTGCATTTACTTTAAGCAAGCACTCCCCTTCTTCACCTTTCTCGGCTTTGACCCGTTGATTCTGCATTTACTTTAAGCAAGCACCCCCTTCTTAAGGTTTCCGGCTTTGCTCGTTGATTCTGCATTCACTTTAAGCAAGCGCCCCCTTCTTCACATTTCCGGGATTTACCCGTTGATTCTGCATTTACATTAAGCAAGCACTCCCCTTCTTCACCTTTCCAGGCGGACCCGTTGATTCTGCATTTACTTTAAGCAAGCACTCCCCTTCTACACCTTTCTCGGCTGGACCCGTTGATTCTGCATTTACTTTAAGCAACCACACCCTTCTTCACTTTTCCGGGCTGGGCCTGTTGATTCTGCATTTACTTTAAGCAAGCACTCCCCTTCTTCACTGTTCCGGGCTTTGCCGTTGATTCTGCATTTACTTAAGCAAGTACTCCCTTCTTCACCATTGGGGGCCGAACCCGTTGATTTTGCATTTACTTTAAGCAAGCGCCCCCTTCTTCACATTTCTGGGATTACCCGTTGATTCTGCATTTACATTAAGCACACTCCCCTTCTTCACCTTTCCAGGGCGGACCCGTTGATTCTGCATTTACTTTAAGCAAGCACTCCCCTTCTTCACCTTTCACGGCTGGACCCGTTGATTCTGCATTTACTTTAAGCAAGCACTCCCCTTCTTCACATTTCCGGGCTGGACCCGTTGATTCTGCATTTACTTTAAGCAAGCACTCCCCTCTTCACCTTTCTCGGCTGGACCCGTTGATTCTGCATTTACTTTAAACCAAGCACACCCCTCTTCACCGTTCCGAGCTCGACCCGTTGATTCTGCATTTACTTTATGCAAGCACCCTTTCTTCACGTTTTCGGGCTTTACCCGTTGATTCTGCATTTACTTTAAGGAAGCACCCCCTTCTTCAAGTTTCGGGCTTTGCTCGTTAATTTGCATTTACTTTAAGCAAGAACTGCCCTTCTTCACATTTCCAGGCTTCCACGTTGATTCTGCATTTACTTTAAGCAAGCGCCCCCTTCTTCACATTTTCAGGGTGGACCCATTGATTCTGCATTTACTTTAAGCAAGCAACCCCTTCTTCACCTTTCCAGGTTGACCCTTGATTCAGCATTTACTTTAAGCAAGCACTCCCCTTCTTCACCTTTCTCGGCTGGACCCGTTGATTCTGCATTTACTTTAAGCAACCACCCCTTCTTCACTTTTCCGGGCTGGCCTGTTGATTCTTTATTTACTTTAAGCAAGCACTCCCCTTCTTCATTTCCGGGCTTTGCTCGTTGATTCTGCATTTACTTAAGCAAGCACTCCCCTTCTTCACCTTTCCAGGGCAGACCCGTTGATTCTGCATTTACTTTAAGCAAGCACTCCCCTTCTTCACCATTGCGGGCCTAACCCGTTGATTCTGCATTTACTTTAAGCAAGCGCCCCCTTCTTCACATTTCCGGGATTTACCCGTTGATTCTGCATTTACATTAAGCAAGCACTCCCCTTCTTAACCTTTCCAGGGCAGACCCGTTGATTCTGCATTTACTTTAAGCAAGCACTCCCCTTCTTCTCTATTGCGGGTCTAACCCGATGATTCTGCATTTACTTTAAGCAAGCGCCCCCTTCTTCACATTTCCGGGATTTACCCGTTGATTCTGCATTTACATTAAGCAAGCACTCCCCTTCTTCACCTTTCCAGGGCAGACCCGTTGATTCTGCATTTACTTTAAGAAAGCACTCCCCTTCTTCACCTTTCTCGGCTGGACCCGTTGATTCTGCATTTACTTTAAGCAACCACCCCCTTCTTCAGGTTTCCGGGCTTTTGCTCGTTAATTCTGCATTCAATTTAAGCCAGCGCCCCCTTCTTCACATTTCTGGGATTTACCCGTTGATTCTGCATTTACATTAAGCAAGCACTCCCCTTCTTCACCTTTCCAGGGCGGACCCGTTGATTCTGCATTTACTTTAAGCAAGCACTCCCCTTCTTCACCTTTCACGGCTGGACCCGTTGATTCTGCATTTACTTTAAGCAAGCACTCCCCTTCTTCACCTTTCCGGGCTGGACCCGTTGATTCTGCATTTACTTTAAGCAAGCACTCCCCTTCTTCACCTTTCTCGGCTGGACCCGTTGATACTGAATTAACTTTAACCAAGCACACCCCTTCTTCACCGTTCCGAGCTCGACCCGTTGATTCTGCATTTACTTTATGCAAGCACCCTTTTCTTCACGTTTTCGGGCTTTACCCGTTGATTCTGCATTTACTTTAAGGAAGCACCCCCTTCTTCAAGTTTCCGGGCTTTGCTAATTAATTTTGCATTTACTTTAAGCAAGAACCGCCCTTCTTCACATTTCCGGGCTTCCCACGTTGATTCTGCATTTACTTTAAGCAAGCGGCCCCTTCTTCACCTTTTCAGGGTGGACCCATTGATTCTGCATTTACTTTAAGCAAGCACCCCCTTCTTCACCTTTCCAGGTTGGACCCGTTGATTCAGCACTTACTTTAAGCAAGCACTCCCCTTCTTCACCTTTCGCAGCTGGACCCGTTGATTCTGCATTTACTTTAAGCAACCACCCCCTTCTTCACTTTTCCGGGCTGGGCCTGTTGATTCTGCATTTACTTTAAGCAAGCACTCCCCTTCTTCACTTTTCCGGGCTTTGCCCGTTGATTCTGCATTTACTTAAAACAAGCACTCCCCTTCTTCACCTTTCTCAGCTGGACTGTTGATTCTGCATTTACTTAAAGCAAGCACTCCCCTTCTTCACCTTTCCAGGGCAGACCCGTTGATTCTGCATTTACTTTAAGCAAGCACTCCCTTCTTCACCATTGCGGGC
>NW_022204477.1:0-15751 GCF_007655135.1 Punica granatum | reverse complement strand
GGAAAGTAAACTCGCACGGGTTAGCAGACCCGACAAGGTTGCAAGAGGCACGAGCGAGGTGGCTCGGCGAACTTGCGGTGCAGGAAAGTAAACTCGCACGGGTTAGCAGACCCTACAAGGTTGCAAGGACGAGCGAGCGGGTGGCTCGGCGATCTTGCTGTGTAGTAAAGTAAACTCGCACGGGTTAGCAGACCCGGCAAGGTTGCAAGAGGCACGAGCGAGGTGGCTCGGCGAAAGTTGCGGTGCAGGAAAGTAAACTCCCACAGGTTAGCAGACCCAACAAGGTTGCAAGAGGCACGAGCGAGGGGCCCGGCGAACTTGCGTTGCAGGAAAGTAAACTCGCACGGGTAGCAGACCCGGCCAAGGTTGCAAGAGGCACGAGCGAGGTGGCTCGGCGAACTTGCTGTGCAGAAAAGTAAACTCGCACGGGTTAGCAGACCCTCCATGGTTGCAAGAGACACGAGCGAGGTGGCTCGGCGAACTTGCGGTGCTGGAAAGTGAACTCGCACGGGTAAGCAGACCCGACAAGGTTGCAAGCGGGACGAGCGAGGTGGCTCGGCGAAGTTGCGGTGCAGGAAAGTAAACTCCCACGGGTTAGCAGACCCAACAAGGTTGCAAGAGGCACGAGCGAGGTGGCTCGGCGAACTTGCGGTGCAGGAAAGTAAACTCGCACGGGTTAGCAGACCCGGCAAGGTTGCAAGAGGCACGAGCGAGGTGGCTCGGCGAACTTGCGGTGCAGGAAAGTAAACTCGCACGGGTTAGCAGACCCTACAAGGTTGCAAGAGGCACGAGCGAGGTGGCTCGGCGATCTTGCTGTGTAGTAAAGTAAACTCGCACGGGTTAGCAGACCCGGCAAGGTTGCAAGAGGCACGAGCGAGGTGGCTCGGCGAAGTTGCGGTGCAGGAAAGTAAACTCCACAGGTTAGCAGACCCCAACAAGGTTGCAAGAGGCACGAGCGAGGTGGCCCGGCGAACTTGCGGTGCAGGAAAGTAAACTCGCACGGGTTAGCAGACCCGGCAAGGTTGCAAGAGGCACGAGCGAGGTGGCTCGGCGAACTTGCTGTGCAGAAAAGTAAACTCGCACGGGTTAGCAGACCCTCCATGGTTGCAAGAGACACGAGCGAGGTGGCTCGGCGAACTTGCGGTGCTGGAAAGTGAACTCGCACGGGTAAGCAGACCCGACAAGGTTGCAAGCGGGACGAGCGAGGTGGCTCGGCGAAGTTGCGGTGCAGGAAAGTAAACTCCCACGGGTTAGCAGACCCGGCATGGTTGCAAGAGGCACGAGCGAGAGGTGGCCCGGCGAACTTGCGTTGCAGGAAAGTAAACTCGCACGGGTTAGCAGACCCGACAAGGTTGCAAGAGGCACGAGCGAGGTGGCTCGGCGAACTTGCTGGCAGAAAAGTAAACTCGCACGGGTTAGCAGACCCTCCATGGTTGCAAAGGACACGAGCGAGGTGGCTCGGCGCGAACTTGCGGTGCAGGAAAGTAAACTCACACGGGTTAGTCGACTAAGCATGGTTGCAAGAGGCACGACCGAGGTGGCTCGGCGAACTTACGCTGCAGGAAAGTAAACTCGCACGGGTTAGCAGACCCTACAAGGTTGCAAGAGGCACGAGCGAGGTGGTTCGGCGAACTTGCGGTGCAGGAAAGTAAACTCCCACGGGTTACCACACCCGACAAGGTTGCAAGAGGCACGAGCGAGGTGGCTCGGCGAACTTGCTGTGCAGGAAAGTAAACTCGCACGGGTTAGCAGACCCTCCAAGGTTGCAAGAGGCACGAGCGAGGTGGCTCGGCGATCTTGCTGTGTAGTAAAGTAAACTCGCACGGGTTAGCAGACCCGACAAGGTTGCAAGAGGCACGAGCGAGGTGGCTCGGCGAAGTTGCGGTGCAGGAAAGTAAACTCCCACAGGTTAGCAGACCCAACAAGGTTGCAAGAGGCACGAGCGAGGTGGCCTGGCGAAATTGCGGTGCAGGAAAGTAAACTCGCACGGGTTAGCAGACCCGCCAAGGTTGCAAGAGGCACGAGCGAGGTGGCTCGGCGAACTTGCTGTGCAGGAAAGTAAACTCGCACGGGTTAGCAGACCCTCCAAGGTTGCAAGAGGCACGAGCGAGGTGGCTCGGCGAACTTGCGGTGCAGGAAAGTAAACTCGCACGGGTTAGCAGACCCGACAAGGTTGCAAGAGGCACGAGCGAGGTGGCTCGGCGAAGTTGCGGTGCAGGAAAGTAAACTCCCACAGGTTAGCAGACCCAACATGGTTGCAAGAGGCACGAGCGAGGTGGCCCGGCGAACTTGCGTTGCAGGAAAAGTAAACTCGCACGGGTTAGCAGACCCTGGCAAGGTTGCAAGAGGCACGAGCGAGGTGGCTCGGCGAACTTGCGTGCAGAAAAGTAAACTCGCACGGGTTAGCAGACCCTCCATGGTTGCAAGAGACACGAGCGAGGTGGCTCGGCGAACTTGCGGTGCAGGAAAGTAAACTCCACGGGTTAGAGTCGACTAAGCATGGTTGCAAGAGGCACGAGCGAGGTGGCTCGGCGAACTTACGTGCAGGAAAGTAAACTCGCACGGGTTAGCAGACCCTACAAGGTTGCAAGAGGCACGAGCGAGGTGGTTCGGCGAACTTGCGTTGCAGGAAAGTAAACTCCAACGGGTTACCACACCCGACAGGTTGCAAGAGGCACGAGCGAGGTGGCTCGGCGAACTTGCGGTGCAGGAAAATAAACTCGCACGGGTTAGCAGACCCTACAAGGTTGCAAGAGGCACGAGCGAGGTGGCTCGGCGATCTTGCTGTGCAGTAAAGTAAACTCGCACGGGTTAGCAGACCCGGCAAGGTTGCAAGAGGCACGAGCGAGGTGGCTCGGCGAAGTTGCGGTGCAGGAAAGTAAACTCCCACAGGTTAGCAGACCCAACAAGGTTGCAAGAGGCACGAGCGAGGTGGCTCGGCGAACTTACGCTGCAGGAAAGTAAACTCGCACGGGTTAGCAGACCCTACAAGGTTGCAAGAGGCACGAGCGAGGTGGCTCGGCGAACTTGCTGTGCAGAAAAGTAAACTCGCACGGGTTAGCAGACCCTCCATGGTTGCAAGAGACACGAGCGAGGTGGCTCGGCGAACTTGCGGTGCTGGAAAGTGAATTCGCACGGGTAAGCAGACCCGACAAGGTTGCAAGAGGCACGAGCGAGGTGGCTCGGCGAAGTTGCGGTGCAGGAAAGTAAACTCCGACGGGTTAGCAGACCCCACAAGGTTGCAAGAGGCACGAGCGAGGTGGCCCGGCGAACTTGCGCTGCAGGAAAGTAAACTCGCACGGGTTAGCAGACCCGGCAAGGTTGCAAGAGGCACGAGCGAGGTGGCTCGGCGAACTTGCTGTGCAGAAAGTAAACTCACGGGTTAGCAGACCCTCCATGGTTGCAAGAGACGAGCGAGGTGGCCGCGGCGACTTGCGGTGCAGGAAAAGTAAACTCGCACGGGTTAGCAGACTAAGCATGGTTGCAAGAGGCACGAGCGAGGTGGCTCGGCGAACTTACGCTGCAGGAAAGTAAACTCGCACGGGTTAGCAGACCATACAAGGTTGCAAGAGGCACGAGCGAGGTGGTTCGGCGAACTTGCGTTGCAGGAAAGTAAACTCCCACGGGTTACCACACCCGACAAGGTTACAAGAGGCACGAGCGAGGTGGCTCGGCTAACTTGCGGTGCAGGAAAAGTAAACTCGCACGGGTTAGCAGACCCTACAAGGTTGCAAGAGGCACGAGCGAGGTGGCTCGGCGATCTTGCTGTGTAGTAAAGTAAACTCGCACGGGTTAGCAGACCCGGAAGGTTGCAAGAGGCACGAGCGAGGTGGCTCGGCGAAGTTGCGGTGCAGGAAAGTAAACTCCCACAGGTTAGCAGACCCAACAAGGTTGCAAGAGGCACGAGCGAGGTGGCCCGGCGAACTTGCGTTGCAGGAAAGTAAACTCGCACGGGTTAGCAGACCCGGCAAGGTTGCAAGAGGCACGAGCGAGGTGGCTCGGCGAACTTGCTGTGCAGAAAAGTAAACTCGCACGGGTTAGCAGACCCTCCATGGTTGCAAGAGACACGAGCGAGGTGGCTCGGCGAACTTGCGGTGCTGGAAAGTGAACTCGCACGGGTAAGCAGACCCGACAAGGTTGCAAGAGGGACGAGCGAGGTGGTCGGCGAAGTTGCGGTGCAGGAAAGTAAACTCCACGGGTTAGCAGACCCCACAGGTTGCAAGAGGCACGAGCGAGGTGGCCCGGCGAACTTGCGTTGCAGGAAAGTAAACTCGCACGGGTTAGCAGACCCGACAAGGTTGCAAGAGGCACGAGCGAGGTGGCTCGGCGAACTTGCTGTGCAGAAAAGTAAACTCGCACGGGTTAGCAGACCCTCCATGGTTGCAAGAGGCACGAGCGAGGTGGCTCGGCGAACTTGCGGTGCAGGAAAGTAAACTCACACGGGTTAGTCGACTAAGCATGGTTGCAAGAGGCACGACCGAGGTGGCTCGGCGAACTTACGTGCAGGAAAGTAAACTCGCACGGGTTAGCAGACCCTACAAGGTTGCAAGAGGCACGAGCGAGGTGGTTCGGCGAACTTGCGTTGCAGGAAAGTAAAGTAAACTCCCACGGGTTACCACACCCGACAAGGTTACAAGAGGCACGAGCGAGGTGGCTCGGCTAACTTGCGTGCAGAAGGAAAATAAACTCGCACGGGTTAGCAGACCCTACAAGGTTGCAAGAGGCACGAGCGAGGTGGCTCGGCGATCTTGCTGTGTAGTAAAGTAAACTCGCACGGGTTAGCAGACCCGGAGGTTGCAAGAGGCACGAGCGAGGTGGCTCGGCGAAGTTGCGGTGCAGGAAAGTAAACTCCCACAGGTTAGCAGACCCAACAAGGTTGCAAGAGGCACGAGCGAGGTGGCCCGCGAACTTGCGTTGCAGGAAAGTAAACTCGCAAGGGTTAGCAGACCCGGCAAGGTTGCAAGAGGCACGAGCGAGGTGGCTCGGCGAACTTGCTGTGCAGAAAAGTAAACTCGCACGGGTTAGCAGACCCTCCATGGTTGCAAGAGACACGAGCGAGGTGGCTCGGCGAACTTGCGGTGCTGGAAAGTGAACTCGCACGGGTAAGCAGACCCGACAAGGTTGCAAGCGGGACGAGCGAGGTGGCTCGGCGAAGTTGCGGTGCAGGAAAGTAAACTCCCACGGGTTAGCAGACCCCACAAGGTTGCAAGAGGCACGAGCGAGGTGGCCCGGCGAACTTGCGTTGCAGGAAAGTAAACTCGCACGGGTTAGCAGACCTGGCAAGGTTGCAAGAGGCACGAGCGAGGTGGCTCGGCGAACTTGCTGTGCAGAAAATAAACTCGCACGGGTTAGCAGACCCTCCATGGTTGCAAGAGACACGAGCGAGGTGGCTCGGCGAACTTGCGGTGCAGGAAAGTAAACTCACAGGGTTAGTCGACTAAGCATGGTTGCAAGAGGCACGACCGAGGTGGCTCGGCGAACTTACGCTGCAGGAAAGTAAACTCGCACGGGTTAGCAGACCTACAAGGTTGCAAGAGGCACGAGCGAGGTGGTTCGGCGAACTTGCGTTGCAGGAAAGTAAACTCCCACGGGTTACCACACCCGACAAGGTTACAAGAGGCACGAGCGAGGTGGCTCGGCTAACTTGCGGTGCAGGAAAATAAACTCGCACGGGTTAGCAGACCCTACAAGGTTGCAAGAGGCACGAGCGAGGTGGCTCGGCGATCTTGCTGTGTAGTAAAGTAAACTCGCACGGGTTAGCAGACCCGGCAAGGTTGGAAGAGGCACGAGCGAGGTGGCTCGGCGAAGTTGCGGTGCAGGAAAGTAAACTCCCACAGGTTAGCAGACCCCAACAAGGTTGCAAGAGGCACGAGCGAGGTGGCCCGGCGAACTTGCGTTGCAGGAAAGTAAACTCGCACGGGTTAGCAGGACCCGGCAAGGTTGCAAGAGGCACGAGCGAGGTGGCTCGGCGAACTTGCTGTGCAGAAAGAAAAGTAAACTCGCACGGGTTAGCAGACCCTCCATGGTTGCAAGAGACACGAGCGAGGTGGCTCGGCGAACTTGCGGTGCTGGAAAGTGAACTCGCACGGGTAAGCAGACCCGACAAGGTTGCAAGCGGCACGAGCGAGGTGGCTCGGCGAAGTTGCGGGCAGGAGTAAAGTAGAAAGTACACTCCCACGGGTTAGCAGACCCCACAAGGTTGCAAGAGGCACGAGCGAGGTGGCCCGGCGAACTTGCGTTGCAGGAAAGTAAACTCGCACGAGTTAGCAGACCTGGCAAGGTTGCAAGAGGCACGAGCGAGGTGGCTCGGCGATCTTGCTGTGTAGTAAAGTAAACTCGCACGGGTTAGCAGACCCGACAAGGTTGCAAGAGGCACGAGCGAGGAGGCTCGGCGAAGTTGCGGTGCAGGAAAGTAAACTCCCACGGGTTAGTCGACTAAGCATGGTTGCAAGAGGCACGACCGAGGTGGCTCGGCGAACTTACGCTGCAGGAAAGTAAACTCGCACGGGTTAGCAGACCCTACAAGGTTGCAAGAGGCAAGAGCGAGGTGGTTCGGCTAACTTGCGTTGCAGGAAAGTAAACTCCCACGGGTTACCACACCCGACAAGGTTGCAAGAGGCACGAGCGAGGTGGCTCGGCTAACTTGCGGTGCAGGAAAATAAACTCGCACGGGTTAGCAGACCCTACAAGGTTGCAAGAGGCACGAGCGAGGTGGCTCGGCGATCTTGCTGTGTAGTAAAGTAAACTCGCACGGGTTAGCAGACCCGGCAAGGTTGCAAGAGGCACGAGCGAGGTGGCCCGGCGAACTTGCGGTGCAAGAAAGTAAACTCGCACGGGTTAGCAGACCCGGCAAGGTTGCAAGAGGCACGAGCGAGGTGGCTCGACGAACTTGCGGTGCAGGAAAGTAATCTCGCACGGGTTAGCAGACCCGGCAAGGTTGCAAGAGGCACGAGCGAGCAGGCTCGGCGAACTTGCGGTGCAGGAAAGTAAGCTCGCACGGGTTAACATACCCGGCAAGGTTGCAAGAGGCACGAGGGAGGTGGCTCGGCGAACTTGCGGTGCTAGAAAGTAAACTCGCACGGGTTAGTAGACCCGGCAAGGTTGCAAGAGGCACGAGCGAGGTGGCTCGGCGAACTTGCGGTGCAGGAAAGTAACTCGCACGGTTAGCAGACCCTACAAGGTTGCAAGAGGCACGAGACAAGGTTGCAAGAGGCACGAGCGAGGTGGCCCGGCGAACTTGCGTTGCAGGAAAGTAAACTCGCACGGGTTAGCAGACCCGGCAAGGTTGCAAGAGGCACGAGCGAGGTGGCTCGGCGAACTTGCTGTGCAGAAAAGTAAACTCGCACGGTTAGCAGACCCTCCATGGTTGCAAGAGGCACGAGCGAGGTGGCTCGGCGAACTTGCGGTGCTGGAAAGTAACTCGCACGGGTAAGCAGACCCGACAAGGTTGCAAGCGGGACGAGCGAGGTGGCTCGGCGAAGTTGCGGTGCAGGAAAGTAAACTCCCACGGGTTAGCAGACCCCACAAGGTTGCAAGAGGCACGAGCGAGGTGGCCCGGCGAACTTGCGTTGCAGGAAAGTAAACTCGCACGGGTTAGCAGACCTGGCAAGGTTGCAAGAGGCACGAGCGAGGTGGCTCGGCGAACTTGCTGTGCAGAAAAGTAAACTCGCACGGGTTAGCAGACCCTCCATGGTTGCAAGAGACACGAGCGAGGTGGCTCGGCGAACTTGCGGTGCAGGAAAGTAAACTCACACGGGTTAGTCGACTAAGCATGGTTGCAAGAGGCACGACCGAGGTGGCTCGGCGAACTTACGCTGCAGGAAAGTAAACTCGCACGGGTTAGCAGACCCTACAAGGTTGCAAGAGGCACGAGCGAGGTGGTTCGGCGAACTTGCGTTGCAGGAAAGTAAACTCCCACGGGTTACCACACCCGACAAGGTTACAAGAGGCACGAGCGAGGTGGCTCGGCTAACTTGCGGTGCAGGAAAATAAACTCGCACGGTTAGCAGACCCTACAAGGTTGCAAGAGGCACGAGCGAGGTGGCTCGGCGATCTTGCTGTGTAGTAAAGTAAACTCGCACGGGTTAGCAGACCCGGCAAGGTTGCAAGAGGCACGAGCGAGGTGGCTCGGCGAAGTTGCGGTGCAGAAAGTAAACTCCCACAGGTTAGCAGACCCTAACAAGGTTGCAAGAGGCACGAGCGAGGTGGCCCGGCGAACTTGCGGTGCAAGAAAGTAAACTCGCACGGGTTAGCAGACCCGGCAAGGTTGCAAGAGGCAAGAGCGAGTTGGCTCGGCGAACTTGCTGTGCAGGAAAGTAAACTCGCACGGGTTAGCTGACCCTCCAAGGTTGCAAGAGGCACGAGCGAGGTGGCTCGGCGAACTTACGCTGCAGGAAAGTAAACTCGCACGGGTTAGCAGACCCTACAAGGTTGCAAGAGGCACGAGCGAGGTGGTTCGGCGAACTTGCGGTGCAAGAAAGTAAACTCCCACGGGTTACCACACCCGACAAGGTTGCAAGAGGCACGAGCGAGGTGGCCCGGCGAACTTGCGTTGCAGGAAAGTAAACTCGCACGGGTTAGCAGACCCGGCAAGGTTGCAAGAGGCACGAGCGAGGTGGCTCGGCGAACTTGCTGTGCAGAAAAGTAAACTCGCACGGGTTAGCAGACCCTCCATGGTTGCAAGAGACACGAGCGAGGTGGCTCGGCGAACTTGCGGTGCTGGAAAGTGAACTCGCACGGGTAAGCAGACCCGACAAGGTTGCAAGCGGGACGAGCGAGGTGGCTCGGCGAAGTTGCGGTGCAGGAAAGTAAACTCCCACAGGTTAGCAGACCCAACAAGGTTGCAAGAGGCACGAACGAGGTGGCCCGGCGAACTTGCGTTGCAGGAAAGTAAACTCGCACGGGTTAGCAGACCCGGCAAGGTTGCAAGAGGCACGAGCGAGGTGGCTCGGCGAACTTGCTGTGCAGAAAAGTAAACTCGCACGGGTTAGCAGACCCTACAAGGTTGCAAGAGGCACGAGCGAGGTGGCTCGGCGATCTTGCTGTGTAGTAAAGTAAACTCGCACGGGTTAGCAGACCCGGCAAGGTTGCAAGAGGCACGAGCGAGGTGGCTCGGCGAAGTTGCGGTGCAGGAAAGTAAACTCCCACAGGTTAGCAGACCCAACAAGGTTGCAAGAGGCACGAACGAGGTGGCCCGGCGAACTTGCGTTGCAGGAAAGTAAACTCGCACGGGTTAGCAGACCCGGCAAGGTTGCAAGAGGCACGAGCGAGGTGGCTCGGCGAACTTGCTGTGCAGAAAAGTAAACTCGCACGGGTTAGCAGACCCTCCATGGTTGCAAGAGACACGAGCGAGGTGGCTCGGCGAACTTGCGGTGCTGGAAAGTGAACTCGCACGGGTAAGCAGACCCGACAAGGTTGCAAGCGGGACGAGCGAGGTGGCTCGGCGAAGTTGCGGTGCAGGAAAGTAAACTCCCACGGGTTAGCAGACCCGGCATGGTTGCAAGAGGCACGAGCGAGGTGGCCCGGCGAACTTGCGTTGCAGGAAAGTAAACTCGCACGGGTTAGCAGACCCGACAAGGTTGCAAGAGGCACGAGCGAGGTGGCTCGGCGAACTTGCTGTGCAGAAAAGTAAACTCGCACGGGTTAGCAGACCCTCCATGGTTGCAAGAGACACGAGCGAGGTGGCTCGGCGAACTTGCGGTGCAGGAAAGTAAACTCACACGGGTTAGTCGACTAAGCATGGTTGCAAGAGGCACGACCGAGGTGGCTCGGCGAACTTACGCTGCAGGAAAGTAAACTCGCACGGGTTAGCAGACCCTACAAGGTTGCAAGAGGCACGAGCGAGGTGGTTCGGCGAACTTGCGTTGCAGTAAAGTAAACTCCCACGGGTTACCACACCCGACAAGGTTACAAGAGGCACGAGCGAGGTGGCTCGGCTAACTTGCGGTGCAGGAAAATAAACTCGCACGGGTTAGCAGACCCTACAAGGTTGCAAGAGGCACGAGCGAGGTGGCTCGGCGATCTTGCTGTGTAGTAAAGTAAACTCGCACGGGTTAGCAGACCCGGGAAGGTTGCAAGAGGCACGAGCGAGGTGGCTCGGCGAAGTTGCGGTGCAGGAAAGTAAACTCCCACAGGTTAGCAGACCCAACAAGGTTGCAAGAGGCACGAGCGAGGTGGCCCGGCGAACTTGCGTTGCAGGAAAGTAAACTCGCACGGGTTAGCAGACCCGGCAAGGTTGCAAGAGGCACGAGCGAGGTGGCTCGGCGAACTTGCTGTGCAGAAAAGTAAACTCGCACGGGTTAGCAGACCCTCCATGGTTGCAAGAGACACGAGCGAGGTGGCTCGGCGAACTTGCGGTGCTGGAAAGTGAACTCGCACGGGTAAGCAGACCCGACAAGGTTGCAAGCGGGAAGAGCGAGGTGGCTCGGCGAAGTTGCGGTGCAGGAAAGTAAACTCCCACGGTTAGCAGACCCCACAAGGTTGCAAGAGGCACGAGCGAGGTGGCCCGGCGAACTTGCGGTGCAGGAAAGTAAACTCGCACGGGTTAGCAGACCTGGCAAGGTTGCAAGAGGCACGAGCGAGGTGGCTCGGCGAACTTGCTGTGCAGAAAAGTAAACTCGCACGGGTTAGCAGACCCTCCATGGTTGCAAGAGACACGAGCGAGGTGGCTCGGCGAACTTGCGGTGCAGGAAAGTAAACTCACACGGGTTAGTCGACTAAGCATGGTTGCAAGAGGCACGACCGAGGTGGCTCGGCGAACTTACGCTGCAGGAAAGTAAACTCGCACGGGTTAGCAGACCCTACAAGGTTGCAAGAGGCACGAGCGAGGTGGTTCGGCGAACTTGCGTTGCAGGAAAGTAAACTCCCACGGGTTACCACACCCGACAAGGTTACAAGAGGCACGAGCGAGGTGGCTCGGCTAACTTGCGGTGCAGGAAAATAAACTCGCACGGGTTAGCAGACCCTACAAGGTTGCAAGAGGCACGAGCGAGGTGGCTCGGCGATCTTGCTGTGTAGTAAAGTAAACTCGCACGGGTTAGCAGACCCGGCAAGGTTGCAAGAGGCACGAGCGAGGTGGCTCGGCGAAGTTGCGGTGCAGGAAAGTAAACTCCCACAGGTTAGCAGACCCACAAGGTTGCAAGAGGCACGAGCGAGGTGGCCCGGCGAACTTGCGTTGCAGGAAAGTAAACTCGCACGGGTTAGCAGACCCGGCAAGGTTGCAAGAGGCACGAGCGAGGTGGCTCGGCGAACTTGCTGTGCAGAAAAGTAAACTCGCACGGGTTAGCAGACCCTCCATGGTTGCAAGAGACACGAGCGAGGTGGCTCGGCGAACTTGCGGTGCTGGAAAGTGAACTCGCACGGGTAAGCAGACCCGACAAGGTTGCAAGGGACACGAGCGAGGTGGCTCGGCGAACTTGCGGTGCAGGAAAGTAAACTCACACGGGTTAGCAGACCCGACAAGGTTGCAAGAGGCACGAGCGAGGTGGCTCGGCGAAGTTGCGGTGCAGGAAAGTAAACTCCCACAGGTTAGCAGACCCAACAAGGTTGCAAGAGGCACGAGCGAGGTGGCTCGGCGAACTTGCTGTGCAGAAAAGTAAACTCGCACGGGTTAGCAGACCCTCCATGGTTGCAAGAGACACGAGCGAGGTGGCTCGGCGAACTTGCGGTGCAGGAAAGTAAACTCACACGGGTTAGTCGACTAAGCATGGTTGCAAGAGGCACGACCGAGGTGGCTCGGCGAACTTACGCTGCAGGAAAGTAAACTCGCACGGGTTAGCAGACCCTACAAGGTTGCAAGAGGCACGAGCGAGGTGGTTCGGCGAACTTGCGTTGCAGGAAAGTAAACTCCCACGGGTTACCACACCCGACAAGGTTACAAGAGGCACGAGCGAGGTGGCTCGGCTAACTTGCGGTGCAGGAAAATAAACTCGCACGGGTTAGCAGACCCTACAAGGTTGCAAGAGGCACGAGCGAGGTGGCTCGGCGATCTTGCTGTGTAGTAAAGTAAACTCGCACGGGTTAGCAGACCCGGAAGGTTGCAAGAGGCACGAGCGAGGTGGCTCGGCGAAGTTGCGGTGCAGGAAAGTAAACTCCCACAGGTTAGCAGACCCAACAAGGTTGCAAGAGGCACGAGCGAGGTGGCCCGGCGAACTTGCGTTGCAGGAAAGTAAACTCGCACGGGTTAGCAGACCCGGCAAGGTTGCAAGAGGCACGAGCGAGGTGGCTCGGCGAACTTGCTGTGCAGAAAAGTAAACTCGCACGGGTTAGCAGACCCTCCATGGTTGCAAGAGACACGAGCGAGGTGGCTCGGCGAACTTGCGGTGCTGGAAAGTGAACTCGCACGGGTAAGCAGACCCGACAAGGTTGCAAGCGGGACGAGCGAGGTGGCTCGGCGAAGTTGCGGTGCAGGAAAGTAAACTCCCACGGGTTAGCAGACCCCACAAGGTTGCAAGAGGCACGAGCGAGGTGGCCCGGCGAACTTGCGTTGCAGGAAAGTAAACTCGCACGGGTTAGCAGACCTGGCAAGGTTGCAAGAGGCACGAGCGAGGTGGCTCGGCGAACTTGCTGTGCAGAAAAGTAAACTCGCACGGGTTAGCAGACCCTCCATGGTTGCAAGAGACACGAGCGAGGTGGCTCGGCGAACTTGCGGTGCAGGAAAGTAAACTCACACGGGTTAGTCGACTAAGCATGGTTGCAAGAGGCACGACCGAGGTGGCTCGGCGAACTTACGCTGCAGGAAAGTAAACTCGCACGGGTTAGCAGACCCTACAAGGTTGCAAGAGGCACGAGCGAGGTGGTTCGGCGAACTTGCGTTGCAGGAAAGTAAACTCCCACGGGTTACCACACCCGACAAGGTTGCAAGAGGCACGAGCGAGGTGGCTCGGCGAACTTGCGGTGCAGGAAAGTAAACTCGCACGGGTTAGCAGACCCTACAAGGTTGCAAGAGGCACGAGCGAGGTGGCTCGGCGATCTTGCTGTGTAGTAAAGTAAACTCGCACGGGTTAGCAGACCCGGCAAGGTTGCAAGAGGCACGAGCGAGGTGGCTCGGCGAAGTTGCGGTGCAGGAAAGTAAACTCCCACAGGTTAGCAGACCCCACAAGGTTGCAAGAGGCACGAGCGAGGTGGCCCGGCGAACTTGCGTTGCAGGAAAGTAAACTCGCACGGGTTAGCAGACCCGGCAAGGTTGCAAGAGGCACGAGCGAGGTGGCTCGGCGAACTTGCTGTGCAGAAAAGTAAACTCGCACGGGTTAGCAGACCCTCCATGGTTGCAAGAGACACGAGCGAGGTGGCTCGGCGAACTTGCGGTGCAGGAAAGTAAACTCACACGGGTTAGTCGACTAAGCATGGTTGCAAGAGGCACGACCGAGGTGGCTCGGCGAACTTACGCTGCAGGAAAGTAAACTCGCACGGGTTAGCAGACCCTACAAGGTTGCAAGAGGCACGAGCGAGGTGGTTCGGCGAACTTGCGGTGCCGGAAAGTAAACTCCCACGGGTTACCACACCCGACAAGGTTGCAAGAGGCACGAGCGAGGTGGCTCGGCGAACTTGCGGTGCAGGAAAATAAACTCGCACGGGTTAGCAGTCCCTACAAGGTTGCAAGAGGCACGAGCGAGGTGGCTCGGCGATCTTGCTGTGTAGTAAAGTAAACTCGCACGGGTTAGCAGACCCGACAAGGTTGCAAGAGGCACGAGCGAGGTGGCTCGGCGAAGTTGCGGTGCAGGAAAGTAAACTCCCACGGGTTAGCAGACCCAACAAGGTTGCAAGAGGCACGAGCGAGGTGGCCCGGCGAACTTGCGGTGCAGGAAAGTAAACTCGCACGGGTTAGCAGACCCGGCAAGGTTGCAAGAGGCACGAGCGAGGTGGCTCGGCGAACTTGCTGTGCAGGAAAGTAAACTCGCACGGGTTAGCAGACCCTCCAAGGTTGCAAGAGGCACGAGCGAGGTGGCTCGGCGAACTTACGCTGCAGGAAGTAAACTCGCACGGGTTAGCAGACCCTACAAGGTTGCAAGAGGCACGAGCGAGGTGGTTCGGCGAACTTGCGTTGCAGTAAAGTAAACTCCCACGGTTACCACACCCGACAAGGTTACAAGAGGCACGAGCGAGGTGGCTCGGCGAACTTGCGGTGCTGGAAAGTAAACTCGCACGGGTTAGCAGACCCTACAAGGTTGCAAGAGGCACGAGCGGGTGGCTCGGCGATCTTGCTGTGTAGTAAAGTAAACTCGCACGGTTAGCAGACCCGGGAAGGTTGCAAGAGGCACGAGCGAGGTGGCTCGGCGAAGTTGCGGTGCCGGAAAGTAAAACTCCCACGGGTTAAGCAGACCCAACAAGGTTGCAAGAGGCACGAGCGATGTGGCCCGGCGAACTTGCGTTGCAGGAAAGTAACTCGCACGGGTTAGCAGACCCGCAAGGTTGCAAGAGGCACGAGCGAGGTGGCTCGCGAACTTGCTGTGCAGAAAATAAACTCGCACGGGTTAGCAGACCTCCATGCTTGCAAGAGACACGAGCGAGGTGGCTCGGCGAACTTGCGGTGCTGGAAAGTGAACTCGCACGGGTTAAGCAGACCCGACAAGGTTGCAAGAGGGAAGAGCGAGGTGGCTCGGCGAAGTTGCGGTGCAGGAAAGTAAACTCCCACGGGTTAGCAGACCCACAAGTTGCAAGAGGCACGAGCGAGGTGGCCCGGCGAACTTGCGTTGCAGGAAAGTAAACTCGCACGGGTTAGCAGACCTGGCAAGGTTGCAAGAGGCACGAGCGAGGTGGCTCGGCGAACTTGCTGTGCAGAAAAGTAAACTCGCACGGGTTAGCAGACCCTCCATGGTTGCAAGAGACACGAGCGAGGTGGCTCGGCGAACTTGCGGTGCAGGAAAGTAAACTCACACGGGTTAGTCGACTAAGCATGGTTGCAAGAGGCACGACCGAGGTGGCTCGGCGAACTTACGCTGCAGGAAAGTAAACTCGCACGGGTTAGCAGACCCTACAAGGTTGCAAGAGGCACGAGCGAGGTGGTTCGGCGAACTTGCGTGCAGGAAAGTAACTCCCACGGTTTACCACACCCGACAGGTTACAAGAGGCACGAGCGAGGTGGCTCGGCTAACTTGCGGTGCAGGAGAAATAAACTCGCACGGGTTAGCAGACCCTACAAGGTTGCAAGAGGCTCGAGCGAGGTGGCTCGGCGATCTTGCTGTGTAGTAAGTAACTCGCACGGGTTAGCAGACCCGGCAAGGTTGGAAGAGGCACGAGCGAGGTGGCTCGGCGAAGTTGCGGTGCAGAAATAAACTCCCACAGGTTAGTAGACCCCACAAGGTTGCAAGAGGCACGAGCGAGGTGGCCCTGCGAACTTGCGTTGCAGGAAAGTAAACTCGCACGGGTTAGCAGACCCGGCAAGGTTGCAAGAGGCACGAGCGAGGTGGCTCGGCGAACTTGCGTGCAGAAAAGTAAACTCGCACGGGTTAGCAGACCCTCCATGGTTGCAAAGACACGAGCGAGGTGGCTCGGCGAACTTGCGGTGCAGGAAAGTAAACTCACACGGGTTAGCGACTAAGCATGGTTGCAAGAGGCACGACCGAGGTGGCTCGGCGAACTTACGCTGCAGGAAAGTAAACTCGCACGGGTTAGTAGACCCTACAAGGTTGCAAGAGGCACGAGCGAGGTGGTTCGGCGAACTTGCGTTGCAGGAAGTAAACTCCCACGGGTTACCACACCCGACAAGGTTACAAGAGGCACGAGCGAGGTGGCTCGGCTAACTTGCGGTGCA
>NW_022204476.1:0-10246 GCF_007655135.1 Punica granatum | reverse complement strand
GGTCTGCTCACCCGTGCGAGTTTACTTTTCTGCTTCGCAAGTTCGCCGAGCCTGCTCGCTTGGCCTCATACAACCTTGCCGGGTCTGCTCACCCGTGCGAGTTTACTTTTCGGCTTCGCAAGTTCGCCGAGCCTGCTCGCTCGTGCCTCATACAACCTTGTTGGTCTGCTCACCGTGCGAGTTTACTTTTCTGCTTCGCAAGTTCGCCGAGCCTGCTCGCTCGTGCCTCTTGCAACCTTGCCGGGTATGCTCACCCGTGCGAGTTTACTTTCTCTGCTTCGCAAGTTCGCCGAGCCTGCTCGCTGTGCCTCATACAATCTTTCCGGGTCTGCTCACCCTGCGAGTTTACTTTTCTGCTTCGCAAGTACGCCGATCCTGCTCCCTAGTGCCTCATACAATCTTGCCGGGTCTGCTCACCCGTGCGAGTTTACTTTTCTGCTTCGCAAGTTCGCCGAGCCTGCTCGCTCGTGCCTCATACAATCTTGCCGGGTCTGCTCACCCGTGCGAGTTTACTTTTCTACTTCCCAAGTTCGCCGAGTCTGCTCGCTCGTGCCTCTTGCAACCTTGCCTGGTCTGCTCACCTGTGCGAGTTTACTTTTCGGCTTCGCAAGTTCACCGAGCCTGCTCGCTCGTGCCTCTTGCAACCTTGCCGGGTCTGCTCACCCGTGCGAGTTTACTTTTCGGCTTCGCAAGTTCGCCGAGCCTGCTCGCTCGTGCCTCTTGCAACCATGTTGGATCTGCTCACTTGTGCGAGTTTTTTTTCTGCTTCGCAAGTTCGCCGAGCCTGCTCGCTCGTGCCTCTTGCAACCTTGCCAGGTATGCTCACCCGTGCGAGTTTACTTTTCTGCTTCGCAAGTTCGCCGAGCCTGCTCGCTTGTTCCTCATACAATCTTGCCGGGTCTGCTCACCCCTGCGAGTTTACTTTTCTGCTTCGCAAGTACGCCGATCCTGCTCGCTCGTGCATCCTGCAACCTTGCCGGGTCTGCTCACCCGTGCGAGTTTACTTCTCTGATTCGGAAGTTCGCCGAGCCTGCTCGCTGGCCTCATACAATCTTTCCGGGTCTGCTCACCCATGCGAGTTTACTTTTCTGCTTCGCAAGTACGCCGATCCTGCTCGCTCGTGCCTCATACAATCTTGCCTGGTCTGCTCACCCGTGCGAGTTTACTTTTCTGCTTCGCAGGTACGCCGAGCATGCTCGCTTGGGCCTCATACAATCTTGCCGGGTCTGCTCACCCGTGCGAGTTTACTTTTCTACTTCCCAAGTTCGCCGAGTCTGCTCGCTCGTGCCTCTTGCAACCTTGCCTGGTCTGCTCACCCGTGCGAGTTTACTTTTCGGCTTCGCAAGTTCGCCGAGCCTACTCGCTCATGCCTATTGCAACTTTGCCGGGTCTGCTCACCCGTGCGAGTTTACATTTCGGCTTCGCAAGTTCGCCGAGCCTGCTCGCTCGTGCCTCTTGCAACCATGTTGGATCTGCTCACTTGTGCGAGTTTACTTTTCTGCTTCGCAAGTTCACCGAGCCTGCTCGCTCGTGCCTCTTGCAACCTTGCCAGGTATGCTCACCCGTGCGAGTTTACTTTTCTGCTTCGCAAGTTCGCCGAGCCTGCTCGCTTGTTCCTCATACAATCTTGTCGGGTCTGCTCACCCCTGTGAGTTTACTTTTCTGCTTCGCAAGTACGCCGATCCTGCTCGCTCGTGCCTCTTGCAACCTTGCCAAGTATGCTCACCCGTGCGAGTTTACTTTTCTACTTCGCAGGTACGCCGAGCATGCTCGCTTGGGCCTCATACAATCTTGCCGGGTCTGCTCACCCATGCGAGTTTACTTTTCTGCTTCGCAAGTACGCCGATCCTGCTCGCTCGTGCCTCATACAATCTTGCCTGGTCTGCTCACCCGTGCGAGTTTACTTTTCTGCTTCGCAGGTACGCCGAGCATGCTCGCTTGGGCCTCATACAATCTTGCCGGGTCTGCTCACCCGTGCGAGTTTACTTTTCTACTTCCCAAGTTCGCCGAGTCTGCTCGCTCGTGCCTCTTGCAACCTTGCCTGGTCTGCTCACCGGTGCGAGTTTACTTTTCGGCTTCGCAAGTTCGCCGAGCCTGCTCGCTCCTGCCTATTGCAACCTTGCCGGGTCTGCTCACCCGTGCGAGTTTACTTTTCTGCTTCGCAAGTTCGCCGAGCCTGCTCGCTCGTGCCTCTTGCAACCTTGTTGGTCTGCTCACCCGTGCGAGTTTACTTTTCTGCTTCGCAAGTTCGCCGAGCCTGCTCGCTCGTGCCATTGCAACCTTGCCGGTCTGCTCACCCGTGCGAGTTTACTTTTCTGCTTCGCAAGTTCGCCGAGCCTGCTCGCTTGTGCCTCATCAACCTTTTGGGTCTGCTCACCCGTGCGAGTTTACTTTTCTGCTTCGCAAGTTCGCCGAGCCTGCTCGCTCGTGCCTCCTGCAACCTTGCCGGGTCTGCTCACCCGTGCGAGTTTACTTTTCTGCTTCGCAAGTTCGCCGAGCCTGCTCGCTTTGCCTCCTCATACAATCTTGCCGGTTCTGCTCACCCGTGCGAGTTTACTTTTCTGCTTCGCAAGTTCGCCGAGCCTGCTCGCTCGTGCCTCATACAATCTTGCCGGGTCTGCTCACCCGTGCGAGTTTACTTTTCTGCTTCGCAAGTTCGCCGAGCCTGCTCGCTCGTGCCTCTTGCAACCTTGCCTGGTCTGCTCACCCGTGCGAGTTTACTTTTCTGCTTCGCAAGTTCGCCGAGCCTGCTCGCTCTGCCTATTGCAACCTTGCCGGGTCTGCTCACCCGTGCGAGTTTACTTTTCTGCTTCGCAAGTTCGCCGAGCCTGCTCGCTCGTGCCTCTGCAACCTTGCCGGTCTGCTCACCCGTGCGAGTTTACTTTTCTGCTTCGCAAGTTCGCCGAGCCTGCTCGCTCGTGCCTCTTGCAACTTGCCGGGTCTGCTCACTTGTGCGAGTTTACTTTTCTGCTTCGCAAGTTCACCGAGCCTGCTCGCTCGTGCCTCTTGCAACCTTGCCAGGTATGCTCACCCGTGCGAGTTTACTTTTCTGCTTCGCAAGTACGCCGATCCTGCTCGCTCGTGCATCCTGCAACCTTGCCGGGTCTGCTCACCCGTGCGAGTTTACTTCTCTGATTCGGAAGTTCGCCGAGCCTGCTCGCTGGTGCCTCATACAATCTTTCCGGGTCTGCTCACCCATGCGAGTTTACTTTTCTGCTTCGCAAGTACGCCGATCCTGCTCGCTCGTGCCTCATACAATCTTGCCTGGTCTGCTCACCCGTGCGAGTTTACTTTTCTGCTTCGCAGGTACGCCGAGCATGCTCGCTTAATCTTGCCGGGTCTGCTCACCCGTGCGAGTTTACTTTTCTACCTCCCAAGTTCGCCGAGTCTGCTCGCTCGTGCCTCTTGCAACCTTGCCTGGTCTGCTCACCTGTGCGAGTTTACTTTTCGGCTTCGCAAGTTCGCCGAGCCTGCTCGCTCCTGCCTATTGCAACCTTGCCGGGTCTGCTCACCCGTGCGAGTTTACATTTCGGCTTGGCAAGTTCGCCGAGCCTGCTCGCTCGTGCCTCTTACAACCATGTTGGATCTGCTCACTTGTGCGAGTTTACTTTTCTGCTTCGCAAGTTCACCGAGCCTGCTCGCTCGTGCCTCTTGCAACCTTGCCAGGTATGCTCACCCGTGCGAGTTTACTTTTCTGCTTCGCAAGTTCGCCGAGCCTGCTCGCTTGTTCCTCATACAATCTTGCCGGGTCTGCTCACCCCTGCGAGTTTACTTTTCTGCTTCGCAAGTACGCCGATCCTGCTCGCTCGTGCATCCTGCAACCTTGCCGGGTCTGCTCACCCGTGCGAGTTTACTTATCTGATTCGGAAGTTCGCCGAGCCTGCTCGCTGGTGCCTCATACAATCTTTCCGGGTCTGCTCACCCATGCGAGTTTACTTTTCTGCTTCGCAAGTACGCCGATCCTGCTCGCTCGTGCCTCATACAATCTTGCCTGGTCTGCTCACCCGTGCGAGTTTACTTTTCTGCTTCGCAGGTACGCCGAGCATGCTCGCTTGGGCCTCATACAATCTTGCCGGGTCTGCTCACCCGTGCGAGTTTACTTTTCTACTTCCCAAGTTCGCCGAGTCTGCTCGCTCGTGCCTCTTGCAACCTTGCCTGGTCTGCTCACCTGTGCGAGTTTACTTTTCGGCTTCGCAAGTTCGCCGAGCCTGCTCGCCCCTGCCTATTGCAACCTTGCCGGGTCTGCTCACCCGTGCGAGTTTACATTTCGGCTTCGCAAGTTCGCCGAGCCTGCTCGCTCGTGCCTCTTGCAACCATGTTGGATCTGCTCACTTGTGCGAGTTTACTTTTCTGCTTCGCAAGTACCCCGAGCCTGCTCGCTCGTGCCTCTTGCAACCTTGCCAGGTATGCTCACCCGTGCGAGTTTACTTTTCTGCTTCGCAAGTTCGCCGAGCCTGCTCGCTTGTTCCTCATACAATCTTGCCGGGTCTGCTCACCCCTGCGAGTTTACTTTTCTGCTTCGCAAGTACGCCGATCCTGCTCGCTCGTGCATCCTGCAACCTTGCCGGGTCTGCTCACCCGTGCGAGTTTACTTTTCTGCTTCGCAAGTTCGCCGAGCCTGCTCGCTGTGCCTCATACATCTTTCCGGGTCTGCTCACCCATGCGAGTTTACTTTTCTGCTTCGCAAGTACGCCGATCCTGCTCGCTCGTGCCTCATACAATCTTGCCTGGTCTGCTCACCCGTGCGAGTTTACTTTTCTCTGCTTCGCAGGTTCGCCGAGCATGCTCGCTTTGGTCCTCATACAATCTTGCCCGGGTCTGCTCACCCGTGCGAGTTTACTTTTCTACTTCGCAAGTTCGCCGAGTCTGCTCGCTCGTGCCTTTGCAACCTTGCCTGGTCTGCTCACCCGTGCGAGTTTACTTTTCGGCTTCGCAAGTTCGCCGAGCCTGCTCGCTCGTGCCTATTGCAACCTTGCCGGGTCTGCTCACCCGTGCGAGTTTACTTTTCGGCTTCGCAAGTTCGCCGAGCCTGCTCGCTCGTGCCTCTTGCAACCTTGCCGGTCTGCTCACCTTGTGCGAGTTTACTTTTCTGCTTCGCAAGTTCGCCGAGTCTGCTCGCTCGTGCCTCTTGCAACCTTGCCTGGTCTGCTCACCCGTGCGAGTTTACTTTTCTGCTTCGCAAGTTCGCCGAGCCTGCTCGCTTGTGCCTCATACAATCTTGCCGGGTCTGCTCACCCGTGCGAGTTTACTTTTCTACTTCCCAAGTTCGCCGAGTCTGCTCGCTCGTGCCTCTTGCAACCTTGCCTGGTCTGCTCACCCGTGCGAGTTTACTTTTCGGCTTCGCAAGTTCGCCGAGCCTGCTCGCTCCTGCCTATTGCAACAACCTGCCGGGTCTGCTCACCCGTGCGAGTTTACTTTTCGCTTCGCAAGTTCGCCGAGCCTGCTCGCTCGTGCCTCTTGCAACCATGTTGGATCTGCTCACTTGAGTTCGGTTTCTTTTCTGCTTCGCAAGTTCACCGAGCCTGCTCGCTCGTGCCTCTGCAACCTTGCCAGGTATGCTCACCCGTGCGAGTTTACTTTTCTGCTTCGCAAGTTCGCCGAGCCTGCTCGCTTGTCCTCATACAATCTTGCCGGGTCTGCTCACCCTGCGAGTTTACTTTTCTCTGCTTCGCAAGTACGCCGATCCTGCTCGCTCGTGCATCCTGCAACCTTGCCGGGTCTGCTCACCCGTGCGAGTTTACTTCTCTGATTCGGAAGTTCGCCGAGCCTGCTCGCTGGTGCCTCATACAATCTTTCCGGGTCTGCTCACCCATGCGAGTTTACTTTTCTGCTTCGCAAGTACGCCGATCCTGCTCGCTCGTGCCTCATACAATCTTGCCTGGTCTGCTCACCCGTGCGAGTTTACTTTTCTGCTTCGCAGGTACGCCGAGCATGCTCGCTTGGGCCTCATACAATCTTGCCGGTCTGCTCACCCGTGCGAGTTTACTTTTCTACTTCCCAAGTTCGCCGAGTCTGCTCGCTCGTGCCTCTTGCAACCTTGCCTGGTCTGCTCACCGGTGCGAGTTTACTTTTCGGCTTCGCAAGTTCGCCGAGCCTGCTCGCTCCTGCCTATTGCAACCTTGCCGGGTCTGCTCACCCGTGCGAGTTTACATTTCGGCTTCGCAAGTTCGCCGAGCCTGCTCGCTCGTGCCTCTTGCAACCATGTTGGATCTGCTCACTTGTGCGAGTTTACTTTTCTGCTTCGCAAGTTCGCCGAGCCTACTCGCTCGTGCTTCTTGCAACCTTGCCAGGTATGCTCACCCGTGCGAGTTTACTTTTCTGCTTCGCAAGTTCGCCGAGCCTGCTCGCTTGTGCCTCATACAATCTTGCCGGGTCTGCTCACCCGTACGAGTTTACTTTTCTGCTTCGCAAGTTCGCCGATCCTGCTCGCTTGTGCCTCATACAATCTTGCCGGGTCTGCTCACCCGTGCGAGTTTACTTTTCTACTTCCCAAGTTCGCCGAGTCTGCTCGCTCGTGCCTCTTGCAACCTTGCCTGGTCTGCTCACCAGTGCGAGTTTACTTTTCGGCTTCGCAAGTTCGCCGAGCTTGCTCGCTCCTGCCTATTGCAACCTTGCCGGGTCTGCTCACCCATGCGAGTTTACATCTCGGCTTCGCAAGTTCACCGAGCCTGCTCGCTCGTGCCTCTTGCAACCTTGCCAGGTATGCTCACCCGTGCGAGTTTACTTTTGTGCTTCGCAAGTTCGCCGAGCCTGCTCGATCGTGCCTCTTGCAACCTTGCCAGGTATGCTCACCCGTGCGAGTTTACTTTTCTGCTTCGCAAGTTCGCCGAGCCTGCTCGCTTGTTCCTCATACAATCTTGCCGGGTCTGCTCACCCCTGCGAGTTTACTTTTCTGCTTCGCAAGTACGCCGATCCTGCTCGCTCGTGCATCCTGCAACCTTGCCGGGTCTGCTCACCCGTGCGAGTTTACTTCTCTGATTCGGAAGTTCGCCGAGCCTGCTCGCTGGTGCCTCATACAATTTGCCGGGTCTGCTCACCCATGCGAGTTTACTTTTCTGCTTCGCAAGTACGCCGATCCTGCTCGCTCGTGCCTCATACAATCTTGCCTGGTCTGCTCACCCGTGCGAGTTTACTTTTCTGCTTCGCAGGTACGCCGAGCATGCTCGCTTGGGCCTCATACAATCTTGCCGGGTCTGCTCACCCGTGCGAGTTTACTTTTCTACTTCCCAAGTTCGCCGAGTCTGCTCGCTCGTGCCTCTTGCAACCTTGCCTGGTCTGCTCACCTGTGCGAGTTTACTTTTCGGCTTCGCAAGTTCGCCGAGCCTGCTCGCTCCTGCCTATTGCAACCTTGCCGGGTCTGCTCACCCGTGCGAGTTTACATTTCGGCTTCGCAAGTTCGCCGAGCCTGCTCGCTCGTGCCTCTTGCAACCATGTTGGATCTGCTCACTTGTGCGAGTTTACTTTTCTGCTTCGCAAGTTCACCGAGCCTGCTCGCTCGTGCCTCTTGCAACCTTGCCAGGTATGCTCACCCGTGCGAGTTTACTTTTCTGCTTCGCAAGTTCGCCGAGCCTGCTCGCTTGTTCCTCATACAATCTTGCCGGGTCTGCTCACCCCTGCGAGTTTACTTTTCTGCTTCGCAAGTACGCCGATCCTGCTCGCTCGTGCATCCTGCAACCTTGCCGGGTCTGCTCACCCGTGCGAGTTTACTTCTCTGATTCGGAAGTTCGCCGAGCCTGCTCGCTGGTGCCTCATACAATCTTTCCGGGTCTGCTCACCCATGCGAGTTTACTTTTCTGCTTCGCAAGTACGCCGATCCTGCTCGCTCGTGCCTCATACAATCTTGCCTGGTCTGCTCACCCGTGCGAGTTTACTTTTCTGCTTCGCAGGTACGCCGAGCATGCTCGCTTGGGCCTCATACAATCTTGCCGGGTCTGCTCACCCGTGCGAGTTTACTTTTCTACTTCCAAGTTCGCCGAGTCTGCTCGCTCGTGCCTCTTGCAACCTTGCCTGGTCTGCTCACCTGCGAGTTTACTTTTCGGCTTCGCAAGTTCGCCGAGCCTGCTCGCTCCTGCCTATTGCAACCTTGCCGGGTCTGCTCACCCGTGCGAGTTTACATTTTCGGCTTCGCAAGTTCGCCGAGCCTGCTCGCTCGTGCCTCTTGCAACCATGTTGGATCTGCTCACTTGTGCGAGTTTACTTTTTCTCTTCGCGCAAGTTCGCCGAGCCTACTCGCTCGTGCTTCTTGCAACCTTGCCAGGTATGCTCACCTGTACGAGTTTACTTTTCTGCTTCGCAAGTTCGCCGATCTTGCTCGCTTGTGCCTCATACAATCTTGCCGGGTCTGCTCACCCATGCGAATTTACTTTTCTACTTCCCAAGTTCGCCGAGTCTGCTCGCACGTGCCTCTTGCAACCTTGCCTGGTCTGCTCACCAGTGCGAGTTTACTTTTCGGCTTCGCAAGTTCGCCGAGCTTGCTCGCTCCTGCCTATTGCAACCTTGCCGGGTCTGCTCACCCATGCGAGTTTACATCTCGGCTTCGCAAGTTCACCGAGCCTGCTCGCTCGTGCCTCTTGCAACCTTGCCGGGTCTGCTCACCCGTGCGAGTTTACTTTTCTGCTTCGCAAGTTCGCCGAGCCTGCTCGCTCGTCCTCATGCAACCTTGCCAGGTCTGCTCACCCGTGCGAGTTTACTTTTCTGCTTCGCAAGTTCGCCGAGCCTGCTCGCTGTGCCTCATACAATCTTGCCGGTCTGCTCACCCGTGCGAGTTTACTTTTCTGCTTCGCAAGTACGCCGATCCTGCTCGCTCGTGCCTCATACAATCTTGCCTGGTCTGCTCACCCGTGCGAGTTTACTTTTCTGCTTCGCAGGTACGCCGAGCCTGCTCGCTTGGGCCTCATACAATCTTGCCGGGTCTGCTCACCCGTGCGAGTTTACTTTTCTACTTCCCAAGTTCGCCGAGTCCTGCTCGCTCGTGCCTCTTGCAACCTTGCCGGGTCTGCTCACCTGTGCGAGTTTACTTTTCGCTTCGCAAGTTCGCCGAGCCTGCTCGCTCCTGCCTATTGCAACCTTGCCGGGTCTGCTCACCCGTGCGAGTTTACTTTTCGCTTCGCAAGTTCGCCGAGCCTGCTCGCTCGTGCCTCTTGCAACCATGTTGGATCTGCTCACTTGTGCGAGTTTACTTTTCTGCTTCGCAAGTTCACCGAGCCTGCTCGCTCGTGCCTCTTGCAACCTTGCCAGGTATGCTCACCCGTGCGAGTTTACTTTTCTGCTTCGCAAGTTCGCCGAGCCTGCTCGCTTGTGTTCCTCATACAATCTTGCCGGGTCTGCTCACCCCTGCGAGTTTACTTTTCTGCTTCGCAAGTACGCCGATCCTGCTCGCTCGTGCATCCTGCAACCTTGCCGGGTCTGCTCACCCGTGCGAGTTTACTTCTCTGATTCGGAAGTTCGCCGAGCCTGCTCGCTGGTGCCTCATACAATCTTTCCGGGTCTGCTCACCCATGCGAGTTTACTTTCTGCTTCGCAAGTAACGCCGATCCTGCTCGCTCGTGCCTCATACAATCTTGCCTGGTCTGCTCACCCGTGCGAGTTTACTTTCTGCTTCGCAGTACGCCGAGCTGCTCGCTTGGTGCCTCATACAATCTTGCCGGGTCTGCTCACCCTGCGAGTTTACTTTTCTACTTCCCAAGTTCGCCGAGTCTGCTCGCTCGTGCCTCTTGCAACCTTGCCTGGTCTGCTCACCAGTGCGAGTTTACTTTTCGGCTTCGCAAGTTCGCCGAGCCTGCTCGCTCCTGCCTATTGCAACCTTGCCGGGTCTGCTCACCCGTGCGAGTTTACATTTCGGCTTCGCAAGTTCGCCGAGCCTGCTCGCTCGTGCCTCTTGCAACCATGTTGGATCTGCTCACTTGTGCGAGTTTACTTTTCTGCTTCGCAAGTTCGCCGAGCCTGCTCGCTCGTGCCTCTTGCAACCTTGCCGGGTCTGCTCACCCGTGCGAGTTTACTTTTCTGCTTCGCAGTTCGCCGAGCCTGCTCGCTTGTGCCTCATACAATCTTTCCGGGTCTGCTCACCCATGCGAGTTTACTTTTCTGCTTCGCAAGTACGCCGATCCTGCTCGCTCGTGCCTCTTGCAACCTTGCCTGTCTGCTCACCCGTGCGAGTTTACTTTTCTGCTTCGCAAGTACGCCGAGCCTGCTCGCTTGTGCCTCATACAATCTTGCCGGGTCTGCTCACCCGTGCGAGTTTACTTTT